>NC_047579.1:52358441-52620941 GCF_011004845.1 Esox lucius
TGAGTAGTCAGTTGGTTATAGTGATGAGTAGTCAGCTGGTTATAGTGGTGAGTAGTCACCTTGTTATAGTGGTGAGTAGTCAGCTGGTTATAGTGGTGAGTAGTCAGCTGGTTATAGTGGTGATTAGTCAGCTGGTTATAGCGGTGAGTAGTCAGCAGGTCATACTGGTGAGCAGTCAGCTGGTTATAGTGGTGAGTAGTCAGCTGGTTATAGTTATGAGTATTCAACTGGTTATAGTGGTGAGTAGTCAGCAGGTCATACTGGTGAGTAGTCAGCTGGTTATAGTGATGAGTAGTCAGCTGGATATAGTGGTGTGTAGTCAGCAGGTCATACTGGTGAGTAGTCAGCTGGTTATAGTGATGAGTAGTCAGCTGGATATAGTGGTGTGTAGTCAGCTGGTTATAGTGGTGAGTAGTCAACTGGTTATAGTGCTGAATAGTCACCTTGTTATAGTGGTGAGTAGTCAGCTGGTTATAGTGATGAGTAGTCAGGCTGGTTATAATGGTGAGTAGTCAGCTTGTTATAGTGGTGAGTAGTCAGCTGGCTATAGTGATGAGTATTCAGCTGGTTATAGTGATGAGTAGTCAGCTGGTTATAATGGTGATTAGTCAGCTGGTTATAATGGTGAGTATTCAGTGGGTTATAGTGGCAAGTAGTCATTTGGTTGAAGTGGAGAGTTTCAGTCCCTTGTTAACTATTTCCAGGTCACTCAACCACAAGCTCACACACACTTTTCCTACATGCTATCGATGCTCTGACCCACTAAGCAAATACTTGAAGAGTAGATCTATTTAAAGCAGACAGGGTCACTGACCTACTTACAGTACAGTAAACCATTCCGGTACCTTCATCTATTTCAACAAAAGCAACATGTTGTTACTGTACAGTAAAGCATTATAAATCTTTTGGCTATCTTGATCTTGACACAGTATAATAAACCTACATGTTGCTACTGTAAATACTTCTAAACCAGTCAGTTATCTAGATCTATTTACAGTAAAATTATACTGCATAATATTTGCTGTATACAATTCTAGTATCCAGATCTAGAGTAGACACAGTTGAAATGAAATTGGACAAATATAAGATGAAGTAGATAGACAAAGGAAGCAAATGATGGAGAGCATCAAGACTATGAGAGCAAGTGAAAGATAAATACAGAAAGAAGAAAGGGAGTGAGAAAGACTGAAAAAAGAGAGAAAGAGAGTTCAGGGCATTAAACCTGGAGTTGGAGTTAAAGTTAGACTAGTTTTTATGGAAATAAAACATTGCACAGGATATAACATTGTAATTAGACCAAATCAATTCTGTTGATCCTCACAAGGACAGTGAAAGCAATATGTATTCTTGTATGTGTGTGTGTTGTGTGTGTGTGAGTCAATATTTTATGTAACATGAGTCAGAAATCCCTTCTTTCAAGCATTCTCTTGCTAGCCTTGAAAATGCAGCAAACACAAACACACACACAAACACACACACAGACACACACACTCTCTCTCACACAAGCACACACACAAACAAAATTGCTTGGATCTTTGTATACTAAATCTAATTGTGTGTGTACATGTGTGTGTGTATTTGCATTCCCAAACAGATTTTATGTATGTTTTGTAATCCTGGTGATGAATCACTGAGATTGTAAATAACAGGAAATGTGACAATGCGGGTGTATTTTGACAGTATTTTGGTTGTAGGTTATTTTCAAGAGTTACGGTTGGGGTTCAGGTTAGGTGTTGTGGTATGTTCAAGGCAGGATAAAATAATAATCACCAAACCTAAACATACACACAGCATACATACACACATACACACACACACACACACACACATACATACACAGACAGAAACAATAAAACTTCCCTATGTTTGTCCATTTTGACCAATAGCCTTGGTTATAAATGGTGTGTGACCTCATCACTCACACACCAGCATGATCTCACAGCTCAAGTCAGTTATTGCTGTTTGGTCATACTGTCTCAGGCCAGCTTCTAACTCCTGTCTTGAATGGCGATGTCTACATGTAAAGTCAAGGATGAGTAGATCCCAACTCCAGGGCTGGGAATGATGCCTGTGGTTAGGCGTTATAGCCAGGCTTACGTATTCATTCAAACTGGTTGTGGTAAGGGTTAAATGAACACAATGTGTGTGTCTACATGCATGTTTTTATATCTGCAGTGGTAGTGGAATGCATGTGTGTGTGTGTGTGTGTACTCTTGCATTTCACCAGGCTTGCTTTGAAAACAAACATTTCTTCTAAAAAGACCTAACCGGTTTGATAACAGTTAAAATATATGAATGAAATACGCATGTGAAGGTGAGTGAAAAGGGTAGAATTGGGGAGAGGCCGTTTGAATGTAAACTTGTCACTGCAGTTCACCTAGCTTCCACGTTGAGAATTCACCTAAAAAAAAAATATGTCAGAGGTTTTTCTCGTTTCTTGTTCAGATTTCTGGTCCTAGTTAAACGAGGACAAAAACACACAGAATCAGAAACTCACAACAAAAGGCTGATAACAACCCCCTCTCTCTCAGCATCACTGGGTGATGGGGTCATTATCATACTCTATGAAAGGGAAGGGAATTACCATTTTAATTGTTTAATCTGAGTGTTGTGACTCCAAAGGTGGAAACCTGCTCTGTGTGTGTTTGTGTGTATGAGTATTTGTGTGTTGTGTGTGTGTTGGGGGTGTGTGTGTATTTGTGTATGGTGTGTATGTATGGTGTGTGTGTGGTGTGTGTGTGTGTGTTGGGTGTGTGTGTGTGTGTGTGGTGTGTTTGTGTGTATGTGTTGGGTGTGTGCGTGTATGTGTGTGTGGTGTGTGTGTGTAGTGTGTATGGTGTGTGTGTATGTGTGTGTGTATGTGTGTTTGTTACGTGTGTGGTGTGTGTGTGTGTGTGTGTGGTGTGTGTTTGTTACATGTGTGTGTGGTGTGTATGGTGTGTGTTGGATGTGTGTGGTGTCTGTGTGTATATTTGTGTGTTTGGTGTGAGTTGGGTGTGTGTGTGTGTGGGAGGGGGGTTGTTTGGTGTGTGTTAGGGGTGTGTGTGTGTGTGGGAGTGGGGTTGTTTGGTGTGTGTTAGGGGTGTGTGTTAGGGGTGTGTGTGTGGTGTGTGTTGGATGTGTGTGGTGTCTGTGTGTATATTTGTGTGTTTGGTGTGAGTTGGGTGTGTGGGTGTGGGAGGGTGGTTGTTTAGTGTGTGTTAGGGGTGTGTGTGTGTGTGTGGGGGGGGGGGCACATTGAGGGCTCAGGTTTTTTTTCACCCCCTTTTAACCAGCTGTTTATGTATTCTGTTTAGTTAGAAAGGAACGTTGGCAGAACAGAGAAAAGTATGACAGAGAGGGAATGGGTTGAAGTGAGTGGAAGGGCTTGATATGTCATACGTTTCAGGGTTAAAGGTCAATCTTAACCTTTAACCCTGCTAGCAGAAAGCCTTTAAGATGAACTGTAGAAGCACTTCTAAAAAAAGAAAAATTAGTCCGACAGGGGCACACTCACAACTCACAGCAAGATGAATCTGAAACTGATAAGGTCACATTAATCAATGGGACTGATGAAGAAGATGAAGCCTATTTAATAGGAATGGTGAAGAGGAGGGATGGAGGGAGAGAGGAGGGAGAGGAGGACAGGAAGAGGTGAGGAGGAGAAGGAAGTAGCTGATATCAGCATCTTATCTACTTTCCCCTCCCTCTATCATTTCTTTATCATTCCTCTCCCACCTTCCCGATATCCTCTCTCTGTACAGTAATTATAGAGAAAGTGGCCATAAAATACTTCAGAGAGGATTGTCTATTGAGCGATTCAGCACACGAACAATTAGTGACAGTGTGTGTCAGCAGGATAGGATAAAGTGAATGGCTCCCCTTATACCTGGTTATAGTGGTGAGTAATCAGCTGGTTATAGTGGTGAGTAGTCAGCTGGTTATAGTGATGAGTAGTCAGCTTGTAATAGTGATGAGTAATCAGCTGGTTATACTGGTGAGTAGTAAGCTGGTTATACAGGTGAGTAGTCAGCTGGTTATAGTGATGAGTAATCAGCTGGGTATAGTGGTGAGTAGTCAGCTGGTTATAGTGATGAGTAGTCAGCTGGTTATAGTGGTGAGTAGTCAGCAGGTTATACTGGTGTGTAGTCAGCTGGTTATAATAATGAGTAGTCAGCTGGATACACTGGTGAGTAGTCAGCTGGTTATAGCGGTGAGTAGTCAGCTGGTTATAATGATGAGTAGTCAGCTGTTCATAGTGGTGAGTAGTCAGCTGGTTGTAATGATGAGTAGTCAGCTGGTCATAGCGGTGAGTAGTCAGCTGAATACACTGGTGAGTAGTCAGCTGGTTATAATGATGAGTAGTCAGCTGGATACACTGGTGAGTAGTCAGCTGGTTATAATGATGAGTAATCAGCTGGATATAGTTGTGTGTAGTCAGCTGGTTATAATAATGAGTAGTCCGCTGGATACACTGGTGAGTAGTCAGCTGGTTATGGCGGTGAATAGTCAGCTGGTTATAATGATGAGTAGTCAGCTGGTTATAGTGGTGGGTCGTCAGCTGGTTATAGTGGTGGGTCGTCAGCTGGTTATAGTGGTGAGTAGTCATCTGGTTATAGTAATGAGTAGTCAGCTGGATATACTGGTGAGTAGTCATCTGGTTATAGTGGTGAGTGTTCAGCTGGTTATACTGGTGAGTAGTCAGCTGGTTATAGTGATGGTCAGATTTATCATCAAACCCTATTTTACTAGATCCAGGTCACCCAACCTAGAGCTCTCACAAACACACACACAAACCACATCTAAGGCCTATGACATCATCAGACCAAGACAGAGTAAAACACCCAGAAAAGACCTCACTGCTCTTTCACTGACCTTCTCAGCATGTCTCCCTCCTTCCCTTTCTCCTTATCTTTCAGTCTCTATCAACGGTGTATGTCTCCCTCCTTATCTTTATGTCTCTATCAACGGTGTATGTCTCTCTCCTTATCTTTCTGTCTCTATTGACGGCGTATGTCTCTCTCCTTATCTTTCTGTCTCTATCGACAGTGTATGTCTCTCTCCTTATCTTTCTGTCTCTATCGACAGTGTATTTCTCTCCGTATCTTTCGGTCTCTCTCTACAGTGTATGTCTCTCTCCTTATCTTTCTCTATTGACACTGTATGTCTCCTCTATCTTTCTCTCTTCCTCAATAAAATTCAAAGGGCATTGAAAACGTGTTTATATTGGGAGAACAAGTGAAATAAACAATTGACAATGGTGAAAAGAAAACTGGTAACAAAAGGGAAATAATCAATGTCCTCTCTTCCAATCCACAAGCTGACCTACTCATGAGAATACATGAAGCAAGGAGAGAAAAAGAGAGACAGAGATAGAAGAGAGGGGAAAGGGACCGAGAGAAATGAAGAGAGAGAATGGGATTTGAGGGATGGGAAGAGCGGATAAAGACAGGAAGGAGGAGAAAGAGGAAGGAGGAGATACAGGGATTTAGAGGGAGATGGGGGGAGAGACAGAAGAGGAGAGAGGGAGAGAGAAGAAGAGATGGACAGGAAGAAGGGAGAAAGAGAGAGGGCTGTAAAGGGAGAGAGAGACGGGGAGAGGAGAGATAGATTGAGAGGAGAGAGAATGAGATAGGGGAGATTAATGCCCTCATAATGTGTTGAAGTCTTGCAGTGAACTGAAGTCAAGTGGAAAACTGAGATAGCATATTTTTAAACAGAGCTTGCTCTTATAGCAAACACTCACATAACACACACACACACACACACACACAATCTGAAGTAGTTAACTTTTTTTTTACTTTCAGACTGGTTACTCCCTCCCCTTTGGGCCTGTTGTTGGGCCCCTTTGGATCTGTGGTTGGGCCTCTTTGGGCCTGTTGTTGTGTCCCTTTGGGCCTGTTGTAGGGTCCCTTTGGGCCTGTTGTTGGGCCCCTTTGGGCCTGTTGTTGGGCCCCTTTGGGCCTGTTGTAGGGTCCCTTTGGGCCTGTTGTTGGGTCCCTTTGGGCCTGTTGTTGGGTCCCTTTGGGCCTGTTGTTGGGCCCCTTTCGGCCTGTTGTTGGGCCCCTTTGGACCTGTTGTTGGGCCCTTTTGGGCCTATTGTTGTGTTCCTTTGGGCCTATTGTTGGGCCCCTTTGGGTCTGTTGTTGTGTCCCTTTGGGCCTGTTGTTGGGACCCTTTGGTCCTGTTGTTGGGTCCCTTTGGGCCTGTTGTTGGGCCCCTTTGGACCTGTTGTTGGGTCCCCTTGGATCTGTTCACTCATATTCTGGAGCCACAGTTGGAATCAGGGAAGATTCTGGAAGCTACAGTTGGGTCAGCCCTACTCCTACACACCTGCCTTCCCATGGGACCCCGTTAGGGGAGGCACTTAAGGGCTCACAGGGATCAGCTCATGGTGGAGGAAAACCCCCACCAGAAGGCCGCCTTATATGTGACGCGGCATCCCCAAAATAGGGGTTCGATTATATGTTTTTATTTTTCCATCACCTCCTCCCCTCACACTTCTCTTTTTCATAATAAAAACGTCTGTGTACAGGGTTACAGGTCTGTGTATGGGGTTGGGGTTATGGTAGCTACAGGTCTGTGTATGGGGTTGGGGTTATGGAAGGGTACAGGTCTGTGTATGGGGTTGGGGTTATGGAAGGGTACAGGTCTATGTATGGGGTTGGGGTTATGGTAGCTACAGGTCTGTGTATGGGGTTGGGGTTATGGTAGCTACAGGTCTGTGTATGGGGTTGGGGTTATGGTAGCTACAGGTCTGTGTATGGGGTTGGGGTTATGGTTATAGCGTCTGTTATAATCTGTTACGTGACAAAAAAAATCTCTACACTGTCTCTGTCAACAGGGAGGGGAGATCGTAAACACACACACACACACACAGTGACATCAGAAAGGCCCAATAACAGAGGACACAGATTCTGATGAGGTTAAGGATGAGGTGAAGTTAAGGATGAGGTGAAGTAAAGGATGAGGTGCTTTCAGAGATCAACACAGCAATTACACCTGGACTGAACCAGTCTGAGATGAACTGATTTAAAGGGGGGGGGGGGGTTAGAGTCGATGAAAGTACATGGGAGGGAAAAGGCATGGTGAGAGTGATGCCTGTGTGTTTTTGTGTGTTTGTGTGTGTCAGTGTATTGCTGTATGTGTGTCTCTGTGTTTTTCCGTATGTGTGCGTGTTTCTGAACGTGCGTCTGCCTCTGTGTGTGTGTGTGTGTGTGTGTGTGTGTGTGCGTGTGTGTGTGTGTTGACATGAAAGTAATGAACCTAATCACAGTCATGTGGAGATGATTTAGCGTCTCTGCAGCTGCAGTCCGCAAGCTGACAATGTGTGTGTGTGTCTGTGTGTGTGTGTCTGTGTCTGTGTGTGTCTGCGTGTGTGTGTGTCTGTGTGTGTGTGTGTACGATAGAATAGAAGAAATTGGTCTAGGATATACACACTGAAATGGTAAGACAGAAAAGATCTTGTATATCTTGGATGTTAATACTGAAACAATATGACAGAAGAGATGAATTTAATGTAAGACATATACACTGAAACGACACCACAGAAGAGATTACATTGATGTAGGATTCATACATTGAAACGATTCAACAGAAGAGATTAAATTGATGTAGGATTCATACATTTAAACAATACAACAGAAGAGATTCAATTGATGTAGGATTCATACATTAAAACGATACCACAGAAGAGATTAAATTGATGTAGGATTCATACATTAAAACCATACAACAGAAGAGATTAAATTGATGTAGGATTCATACATTAAAATGATACAACAGAAGAGATTAAATTGATGTAGGATTCATACATTGAAACGATACAACAGAAGAGATTAAATTGATGTAGGATGCATACATTGAAACGATACAACAGAAGAGATTAAATGGATCTGGCAATGGCTTCTGTCATGCCACTCGACCATAAAGACCTGAAGACCTGATGAGTGGCGTGCTGCGATGCTGAGATGGTTGTCCTGAAAGTTCTCAACCTCATTCTTTGGTTTTAGTTCTTCTATGCATACAGACAGATTTGTTCTTTTCAAAATCAGGTGAAATCAGTTGACTTGACCACAGGTGAAGTTATAGAAAAATCTCAAGGATGATTAAAAGAAAGAAGATGCATCAGAGCTCAGTTTGCTGCGTGATAACAAAGGGTCCGAATGCTTATGTAAATGTGATGTTTCTCTTCTTTGTGAGTAGATTGATGAGGAAGAAATATAACACAATTAAGTTCCGGTCTCTAACAACAAAATGTGGAGGAAGTGAAGGGTCTGAATAATTTGTGAATTTGTGAATTCACACTTCACTGAAATAGCAAATTAAATTGATTTAGGTTAGAAGAGAGTTCCAGAGACCAGAGGGATGGATGGAATGGAGATATGGATGGAGCCAGTGTTCTTCCACTCCTCGTTTCTCATCTTCTCTCCTCTTCATTCCTCTCTTCTCAACTCCATTTTCTCCTCTCCACTCATCAGTCCGCTCTTGTGTGTCCATCTATTCTCTCTCTTCTCTTCTGTTCTCCTCCACACTCTTGTGCGCTCCTCTCTTCTCCATTCCTCTCTTCTCCTCTGTACTCCTGTCCATTCCTTTCCACTCCACACCTCTCTTATCTTCTCCTCTCCACTTCTCACTTCTCCGGTCCTCTCTTCTCCTCACCATTCCTGTGCGCTCCTCTCTTCTCCTCCCCAGACCTCTCTTCACCTCTTCGCTCCTCTCCTGTCCGCTCCTCCCTTCTCCTCTCTTTCTGGTTCCTCTCCGTAGCAGTGATATGTTTTTAATATGAGTAACAGCGTGGAGTCAGTAGTAATGTTCCTCAGCTATAGTGATGGATCTGAGCCATTAACAGCCTATTACGATGACTTGGACACAGTGCTGCTCTTTCAAACCCAATTAGTTTATACTGGGCCTGAGCCTCGGGACTAAACACACACTCACAACCACACGTACTCACACACGTACTCACACACACACACACACACACACGTACTCACACACACACACACGTACTCACACACACACACACACACACACACATACACACAAAACAAACACATACATACACACATACACACACATACACACACATACATAGATACACACAAACACATAGAAACACCCACACATATACACACTCACACACACATACACACACATACAAACACATACATACACACATACACACACATACACACACACATACATACATACACACACACACATAGAAACACCCACACATACACACACTCACACACACATACTCAGAAAAAAAAAACAACACACATACACACACACACACACATAAACACACACACACATACACACACACTCACAGACACCAGAGGCTAACACCAAATCGACTTTAAAAAGTGTTCTGAGAAGAAAACATCAAACCGACCAACAGGTGAGTTCTATTAGAGGTAAACAGACTTCTCATTTTTGCGGCTGCCGAAGCAGCATGTGCATTGGGACTGCAGCCTCCGAATGAGCCCACTGGAGACTGGGATGATTAGGCGGCCATGTGGGTTTGAGATTAGGTGGCCATGTGGGTTTGAGAGCCAAACTGGGAATGCTGACACCCAGGTTAACATTCACAGTTAACATGGATCTTCAGTGACCAGAGACCACAAGTCAATTGTTTAACAGTAATATTTAGCAGGGCAATGTTCACTTCACTTCTCTGGGGCATTGGGATAAGATCTTTAAACCAGAGGGATAGCACCTCTTCAACGTTAACTGCTAACTCTAAACCCCCATTGACCCTAACTTCAATTGGCTCACATTTTTCTTTTTCTAAATTTGGAAAAAAACGAATATCACCACAATAGCTGGTTACACTCCAGTTTGGGGATTTTTTCCAGTGTCAACAGAGAAAATCTTTCCTCCGCAAACTCTTTATAACTTTTTCACTCCTTTGTTTCTTTGTCATTTCATTGGTTGTTTCCTGCCACACCACACAGATCATTTGTGGTCAGAAACCTGTGGTTATAATACAGAACATTACAATACAGAACGTTACAATACAGAACGTTACAATACAGAACGTTACAATACAGAACATTACAATACAGAACATTTGAATACAGAACGTTACAATACAGAACATTTGAATGAAGAGCTTTACAATACAGAACATTACAATAAAGAACATTTGAATAAAGAGCTTTACAATACAGAAAATTACAATGCATAACATTTAAATGAAGAGCTTTACAATACAGAACATTTGAATACAGAGCGTTACAAAACAGAAAATTACAATACAGAACATTTGAATCAAGAGCGTTACAATACAGAATGTTATGTATTGTAACGCATACACACCCACGCACACACGCCCATACACACACACACACACACACACACACACCCATACACACCCATACCCGCCCATACACACACACGCCCATACACACCCACACACACACACCCATACACACCCATACACACCCATACACACCCATACACACACACCCATACACACACACGCCCATACACACCCACACACACACACCCATACACACCCATACACACACGCCCATACACACACCCATGCACACCCATACACGCCCATATACACACACGCCCATACACACCCATACACACACACCCATACACACACACCCATACACACACACCCATACACACACACCCATACACACACACGCCCATACACACCCATACACACCCATACACACCCACACACACCCATACACACCCATACACACCCACACACACCCATACACACCCATACACACCCATACACACCCATACACACACATGCCCATACACACCCATACACACACATGCCCATACACACCCATACACACACGCCCATACACACACGCCCATACACACACACCCATACACACACACCCATACACACACACGCCCACACACGCCCATACACACACACCCATACACACACACCCATACACACACACCCATACACACACACCCATACACACACACGCCCATACACAGCCATACACACACGCCCATACACACACACACCCATATACACACACACCCATACAAACACACGCCCATACACAGCCATACACACACGCCCATACACACACACGCCCATATACACACATTCCCATACACACACACACACCCATACACACATTCCCATACACACACATACACACATTCCCATACACACACATGCCCATACACACACATACACACACGCCCATATACACACACGCCCATACATACCCACACACACACGCCCATACACACACCCACACACACATGCCCATACACACAGAAAAGTACATAGCCATACACACACACTCATAAACCCATACACACATTCCCATAGAAACACACACACACACACACACACACACACACACAGGTTTCCGTACCTTCTCCCACTCGCGTTCCTTATTTAGAACGATAACCACCAGCTTGGGATTCTCTTGGTAACCATCCTCTGTGAAGGACAAGTCTCTGCCCTCCCAAGTTACATTCTTCATGTATCTGGGGGGAGAGGAGGAGGGGGAGGAGAGAGATGGCAGGGGGGAGGTAGGAAAGGAAGAGGAGAGACAAGGAAGGAAGGAGAAAGAGGGAGGGATGGGGGGCACAACATTAAATATATACATAGTACATAAATATATACGAATGATAATAATGACAATTTTATAATTATGAAGAATAAAACTTTCTTCCAATACTGTTTGTGTACAGTCAGACAGATCGAGGGTAATGACCCTTACACTGAAATTGACTGATCTCTCTCACACACACACACACACACACACACACACACAACCACTCCCACAGACACACACACACTAATGAATGACCCATATCCAGCGTCACAATATCCCAGACAGACGATATCGGCCGGTTATTATTAGAACCAGATCAGCCCACATGAATCATTACAACACTTCTCTTTCCATCTTTCTTTATTTTGTTCATTCTTTCTTCATCTTCTTTTCTACATTACTCTTGGGGGGTCCTAAAATAGAAGGATAATGGTGACACACACATTCATTTCCTTTCTCTTTAAAGCAGGGAAGCACTGATTTTCATTTAAAGGACAGTTTTCATCTTTCTACAGATCATCCTCCCCTCTTCGCTTCCTCTTCTGTCTACCCATCTCCCTCTCCTCTATTAACTACCCATCTCCCTCTCCTCTATTAACTACCCATCTCCCTCTCCTCTATTAACTACCCATCTCCCTCTCTATTAACTACCCATCTCCCTCTCTATTAACTACCCATCTCCCTCTCTATTAACTATCCATCTCCCTCTCTATTAACTACCCATCTCCCTCTCTATTAACTACCCATCTCCCTCTCTATTAACTTCCCATCTCCCTCTCTACCAACTACCCATCTCCCTCTCTATTAACTACCCATCTCCCTCTCTATTAACTACCCATCTCCCTCTCAATTAACTACCCATCTCCCTCCTCTCTATTAACTACCCATCTCCCTCTCTATTAACTACCCATCTCCCTCTCTATTAACTACCCATCTCCCTCTCTATTAACTACCCATCTCCCTCCTCTCTATTAACTACCCATCTCCCTCCTCTCTATTAACTACCCATCTCCCTCTCTATTAACTACCCATCTCCCTCTCTATTAACTACCCATCTCCCTCTCCTCATCATAAGCCTGATGTTATCCAATAAGATTCTCTCTTTCGTCTCTTTCTCTGGCTTTCTATTTCTAAATTACAATGAATTCAAAGGGCTTTATTAGCATGGTAAGCATTTGTTTACATTGCCAAAGCATGTGGAAAATGAGACAAATGTAATAAAAATTATAATTAACATGAATGAAAAACAAGTAATCAACACTGATGTTGAAGCTGTTTTTTTCTCTTGGGAATGTATGAAGGATAAGCTTTTTTTACTTAAATCTGGGTCCTTGGTTAAAGTAGGAGATACAAAATCACCGTCTCTGATGTTGAAAAACAATCAAAGAAATATACAATGACACTCTCACACACACACACACACACACACACACATACATAGATACCAGAGGCAAACACCAAATCAACTTTAAAAAGCGTTCTGAGAAACAAACATCAAAACCAACCAACATGTGAGAAACACACACAGATGAACACACATACACAGGTAAACACACACACCCACAACACACACAATGGTGGAAACCCCCTGAAACAGACTGCCAGAATATTGTTTGCAGAGTCCATTGGAGTAACAGAGGAAGGGCCAACAACACTGTGATACATACTTTGACAGCAGAATCCATTGGAGTAACAGAGGGAGGGCCAACAACACTGTGATACGTACTTTGACAGCAGAGTCCATTGGCGTAACAGAGGGAGGACCAACAACACTGTGATACGTACTTTGACAGCTGTGTCCATTGGAGTAACAGAGGGAGCGCCAACAACACTGTGATACATACATTGACAACTGAGTCCATTGGAGTAACAGAGGGAGGGCCAACAACACTGTGATACGTACTTTGACAGCAGAGTCCATTGGCGTAACAGAGGGAGGACCAACAACACTGTGATACGTACTTTGACAGCTGTGTCCATTGGAGTAACAGAGGGAGCGCCAACAACACTGTGATACATACATTGACAACTGAGTCCATTGGAGTAACAGAGGGAGGGCCAACAACATTGTGACATGTACATTAACAGCTGAGTCCATTGGAGTAACAGAGGGAGGGCCAACAACACTGTGATACGTACATTGACAGCTGTGTCCATTGGCGTAACAGAGGGAGCGCCAACAACACTGTGATACGTACTTTGACAGCTGTGTCCATTGGAGTAACAGAGGGAGCGCCAACAACACTGTGATACGTACATTGACAGCAGAACCCAGGAACCTACAGGAACATTTGTATTCATTTAATATCAGCTTCACCTCAAAGACATCTATATCGGCTCCTTCTCAGCTTCTCCTCAAGAACATCTACCTTTGTGTCATCTCAGCTTCACCTCAGAAACCACTATATCAGGTTCTTCACAGGTTCAATTCAGAAGGCTCTATATCTGCTTCTTCTCAGCTTCACCACAGAAATATGCAATATGTTATCTTCATCTCAGCTCCAGTCTGTGCTGTTACCTAAACCCATAACTTCTCTTCTAAAAACTACAGTGCTCTCCAATAATATTGGCACCCTTGGTAAATATGAACAAAACGGAACTCTCATTTATTTTTTATTTTTTATATATATATATATATATATATATATATATATATATATATATATATATATATTCACAAAAGCAAACCTATAATTTAAATAAAAATATTGAAATATTATATATATTAAATTATTTTTTTTTTAAATCACAAAACAAATATTTTTCTCAAATATGTGTGCCACATATATTGGCACCCCATTATTCAATACTGTATGCCACCTCCCTTGGCCCAGATAACAGCTCTGAGTCTTATCCTTAATGAGGTTGGAGAACAAATGGCAAGGGATCTGAGACCATGCCTCAATACAGAATCTCTCCAGATCCTTCAGATTCTAAAGTACATGCTTGTCGATTCTCCGCTTCAGCTCATCCCATAGGTCCTTCATTTACCATAAGTTAAGTTGGACTCAAAGAGAAGTCAATAACACCAAACTTCACACACCAAATATTCTAGCCACTCGAAAGATGTTATCCATATCAACGATGCTCCACACACAGAATATACCACATGAGTGTTTTTGTGTGTGTGTGTGTGTGTGTGTGTGTGTAATACAGCACAGCTGTCACCAGTGCTGATACACAGTCCCTTTAACATTGGGACCTACACCCCCCACGCCTCCACACACACTGCCCTCAGGTCTGTGTCGTGTGTCAAGTGTGTAGTGAAACACGGCTGGGAGAGATGGAGAGGGGAGGTGGGGAGGGGAGGGGAAGGAGAGATAGATATGAGGAGGAGAAATGGAGAAGGGAGGAGAGATTTAATGAGATAAGATGGGTTTGAGATGGGTTTGAGATGGGTTTGAGAGGGGTTTGAGATGGGTTTGAGAGGGTTTGAGAGGGTTTGAGAGGGGTTTGAGATGGGTTTGAGAGGGTTTGAGAGGGTTTGAGATGGGTTTGAGATGGGTTTGAGAGGGTTTGAGATGGGTTTGAGATGGGTTTGAGATGGGTTTGAGAGGGTTTGAGATGGGTTTGAGAGGGGTTTGAGAGGGTTTGAGAGGGGTTTGAGATGGGTTTGAGATGGGTTTGAGAGGGTTTGAGATGGGTTTGAGATGGGTTTGAGAGGGTTTGAGATGGGTTTGAGAGGGGTTTGAGAGGGTTTGAGAGGGGTTTGAGAGGGGTTTGAGAGGGGTTTGAGAGGGGTTTGAGAGGGTTTGAGATGGGTTTGAGATGGGTTTGAGAGGGTTTGAGAGGGGTTTGAGAGGGGTTTGAGAGGGTTTGAGAGGGTTTGAGAGGGTTTGAGATGGGTTTGAGATGGGTTTGAGAGGGTTTGAGAGGGGTTTGAGAGGTCAGGTGGGTGTACTTTGCTGGTCACGTTTTAGTGGTTTGGTTCAGTTCTGATTCGGCTTTGAAGTCGTTTTGGTTAAATTTGCATTCACCTTGCTTTGGTTTTTAATTTCAACCCGATCACCAGGGGTTGAAATTAGAGTGTTGTTCTAGCTGAACAAATAGGAAGCTGTCTAAGAAAGAATTCAGACCAGAGAGACAAGCACAATTCAATATTTTTCTAATAAATGTTTTCAGAATTTATAGTAAACAAAACATTATGGAAATGTAGCAGACACAAACTAAGAGTGATTTAATTGGGAACAATTAGGCTTAACTGAGTTGATCAAAGATTTTGTTGCCTGCTCTTGGATCCGATCAAGCAGCCTCTCTTTCCGATGAAATGCTCAAACTTCTAAGCTACTTTCTCTGTGAAAACGTGATTGACCCCTGGGTGGAGTCCAATGCTGAATAACCCACAAGCAAAAGCAGCTCTGCAGGGAAGAGTGGGCCCGAAATCCCTCCACCACCATGTGAGCTGATCATAAGCTACAGGAAGTGTTGGGCTGCATTCAACGCAGCTACAGGAAGTGTTGGGTTGCATTCAACGCAGCTACAGGAAGTGTTGGGTTGCATTCAACGCAGCTACAGGAAGTGTTGGGTTGCATTCAACGCAGCTACAGGAAGTGTTGGGTTGCATTCAACGCAGCTACAGGAAGTGTTGGGCTGCATTCAACGCAGCTACAGGAAGTGTTGGGTTGCATTCAACGCAGCTACAGGAAGTGTTGGGTTGCATTCAACGCAGCTACAGGAAGTGTTGGGTTGCATTCAACGCAGCTACAGGAAGTGTTGGGTTGCATTCAACGCAGCTACAGGAAGTGTTGGGTTGCATTCAACGCAGCTACAGGAAGTGTTGGGTTGCATTCAACGCAGCTACAGGAAGTTTTGGGTCGCGTTTTTTTCCTTAATGTAGTTAATATATTTTTACATATTGTTTAATTTTTTTTCAATTTAAGTAAGTCATGTGGGAATTGCTGTGCAAATCGTCCATGCACATTGTCAAACTAGAAATAATCATTCTTAAATTATGTTGGTTGAATATAAAATGATGCATCCTCATAAAAAACATCACAATAAACAAATAAATTATAGATATTAAATATTATATTATATTAAATAATATTAATAGAATATAATATTAATATTGATTTAGATTTTATTAAATCAATATTATAATATTGATTTAACTACATATATATTGATTTCGATTTTCTCAGTACTATACCCCTTGCTATGCTTCAGTCCACATTAACATTCCAATATATTCAGACACAAAATAGTAAATAATTAACATCCAGATATTTTCCAACACCATACTAGTAAGGAATTATCGTCCCAATATTTTTGCATAAATCAATAGAAAACCAATAAAACAATTACATCCAGATATTTGATAAAATAATAACTGGTAAACCTTTGGACCACAACTCAAAAAGATATAAGAGTCACCAGCCAAGGGATCATAATAGGGTACAGATGTTGATAGGGTACAGATGCTAAGGTACAGGTGATAGGGTACAGGTGATAGGGTACAGATGTTGATAGGGTACATATGTTGATAGGGTACAGGTGATAGGGTACAGATGTTGATAGGGTACAGGTGATAGGGTACAGATGTTGATAGGGTACAGGTGATAGGGTACAGATGCTAAGGTACAGGTGATAGGGTACAGGTGATAGGGTACAGATGTTGATAGGGTACATATGTTGATAGGGTACAGGTGATAGGGTACAGATGCTAAGGTACAGGTGATAGAGTACAGGTGATAGGGTACAGATGATAAGGTACAGGTGATAGGGTACAGATGTTGATAGGGTACAGGTGATAGGGTACAGATGCTAAGGTACAGGTGATAGGGTACAGGTGATAGGGTACAGATGATAAGGTACAGGTGATAGGGTACAGATGCTAAGGTACAGGTGATAGGGTACAGGTGATAGGGTACAGGTGATAGGGTACAGATGTTGATAGGGTACATATGTTGATAGGGTACAGGTGATAGGGTACAGATGCTAAGGTACAGGTGATAGAGTACAGGTGATAGGGTACAGATGATAAGGTACAGGTGATAGGGTACAGATGTTGATAGGGTACAGGTGATAGGGTACAGATGCTAAGGTACAGGTGATAGGGTACAGGTGATAGGGTACAGATGATAAGGTACAGGTGATAGGGTACAGATGATAAGGTACAGGTGATAGGGTACAGATGTTGATAGGGCACAGGTGATAGGGTACAGATGATAAGATACAGGTGATAGGGTACAGATAGTAGGGTACATATAATAAGGTACAGGTGATAGGGTACAGATGATAGGGTACAGGGAGTAGGGTACATATGATAAGGTACAGGTGATAGGGTACAGATGATAAGGTACATGTGATAGGGTACAGGTGCTAAGGTACAGGTGATAGGGTACAGGTGATAGGGTACAGATGATAAGGTACAGGTGATAGGGTACAGGTGATAGGGTACAGATAGTAGGGTACAGATGATAGGGTACAGATAGTAGGGTACATATGATAAGGTACAGGTGATAGGGTACAGGTGATAGGGCACAGGTTTTGATAGGGTACAGATAGTAGGGAACAGATGATAGGGTACAGGTGATAGGGTACATGTGATTGGTACAGATGGTTGGGTAAAGAAGTTTGTGTACATGTGATATAGGATAAAGATGATAGGGTACAGATGATTGGCCACAGGAGATTGGGAACAGGTGATGGGGGACAGGTGGCTGGGTACAGGAGATTGTGTACAGGTGATATAGAGTATAGATTATAGGGTACAGATGATAGGGTAGAAATACAAATAAACATAAAAGGAGGTAAGCAGGATATTGTTTTTCCTCTCTCCTTTCCTCTTCCTGTCCTGTCTTGTCTGTTCACAGTCCTTCTTCATAATCCTATTTCTTCCCCTTTTACTCCAAAAAAATTGTACATTATAAATGTGAGCATAAATTCATTAAGATGGAGAGGGAATGTGAACTTTTTTATACAAGAGAATCAAGTGTAAAAATGTTTTGTATATGTTTTTATTCAGATCTATATTTTGACCAGAACAATAAATAGGCCCCAAAATCGAATTAGCCATTTTTAAACTCTTCAGTATTATGCTCAGCTCTGGCATCATTCCCAATGTAGCATTTGGCAGGCAGCGTCCTAAACCCACAACCTTTGACCCCCCTTCCAGACACACTATGCACTGCTCCAAACAGGAAATCCCGCTCAAGGGGTGAGTTGTGGCCTTACAAAGGTTGTTACGCCAATATTTGGAACCAAGGTCTGATCACCCCAATATACAAAAGCTTTGACAAATTCGACCCCAATAACTTCCAAGGACTCTGCGTGAAAAGTAACCTTTGAAAAATCTTTTTCAGTATCATCAACAGCAGACTCCATCATTTCCCCAGTGAAAACGGAATACAGGGAAAATGTCAGACTGGCTTCTTGACAAACCCATGGCCCAACAAACCATATACAATCTGAACACTTTAACTGAGAAACAAAAGCAAGGTCTCACATACTCACTCTCCTCTCCTCTAATTATTTAGAGGGAAAACTATTGCTTATCGCCAAAGCATCCATGTATACATTTTTGTGAGATAATAAAAAACACTAACAAAAATATGTCATAGTAGAAATAAGAATACTAGAATGACAGCTGTTAATACCAATACAAATAAATGCATTTGATTAAATAATCAGGAAAGAAAACAATAAATAAAAACATCTAAATAATAACATACTGCATCTGCAAGATCTCACCTCGTGGGGCATCAATGATCATGAGGAAGGTGAGGGATCAGCCCAGAACTACACGGCAGGACATGGTCAATGACCTGAAGAGAGCTCGGACCACAGTCTCAAAGAAAACCATTAGTAACACACTACGCCGTCATGGATTAAAATCCTGCAGCGCACGCAAGTCCCCCTGCTCAAGCCAACGCATGTCCAGGCCCGTCTGAAGTTTGCCAATGACCATCTGGATAATCCAGAGGAGGAATGGGAGAAGGTCATGTGGTCTGATGAGACAAAAATAGAGCTTTGTGGTCTAAACTCCACTTGCCATGTTTGGAAGAAGAATACAACCCCAAGAACACCATCCCAACCTCGAAGCATGGAGGTGGAAATATCATTCTTTGGGGATGCTTTTCTGCAAAGGGAACAGGACGACTGCACCGTATTGAGGGGAGGATGGATGGGGCCATGTATCACAAGATCTTGGCCAACAACCTCCTTCCCTCAGTAAGAGCATTGAAGATGGGTCGTGGCTGGGTCTTCCAGCATGACAATGACCCGAAACACACAGCCAGGGCAACTAAGGAGTGGCTCCGTGAGAAGAATCTCGAGGTCCTGGAGTGGCCTAGTCAGTCTCCAGACCTGAACCCAATAGAATATCTTTGGAGGGAGCTGAAAGTCTGTATTGCCCAGCGACAGCCCCAAAACCTGAAGGATCTGGAGAAGGTGGGCCAAAATTCCTGCTGCAGTGTGTGCAAACCTGGTCAAGAACTACAGGAAACATATGATCTCTGTAATTGCAAACAAAGGTTTCTGTACCAAATATTAAGTTCTGCTTTTCTGATGTATCATATATGTCATCCTATAAAATGCAAATTAATTACTAAAAAATCATACAATGTGATTTTCTGTTTTTTTTTTTTATTCCGTCAATCACAGTTGAAGATTACCTATGATATGATTCTACATGCTTTGTAAGTGGGAAAACCTGCAAAATCGGCAGTGTATCAAATACTTGTTCTCCCCACTGAATGTAGTTTCTTGGAGAAGAATATTTCTTACAGCAAAGCAAAAAGTGCATCTCTGTCTCCCCTGTCATGAACTGACCACATTCACACTCCTGTTTGGGTACTGTAGCCATGTCTTTTATGTCTGCCGGTTTCTATTGCCAAGTGGTGGTCACTCAGCCTGGACTAGGTGAGGATCTGTCTCTGTTTCAGATCTCTGACAAAGTGGAGATACTCTGCTAATTCATATTCTCTGTTTAGGGTGAGATAGCAGTTCAATCTGCTGTGTGTTTCTGTATCATTTCTCCAATGTTGTAGATATAAGCCTTTAGATTTAATTGTGATTGTGTTCATTTTATTTTTTTATTCTCGACAAATCACTTTGATTTGTTGGGTCCAGAACCAACTGACTGAGGAAACAATTTTTTTCTTGTCAGCTCTTGGGTTTGAATTGCTTTGAATTAGAGACCTGAATTTGGCGCTTTGTTTTAGGTGTATCCAGAAATGTAATGCTCTTTTTACATCTTCAATATCAATGGGAAGCAGCCTGATTCTGTCCTACACGCGTTATTTGGGGTTTTCCTTGGAACTCGTTAGATGCCTTGACGTTTCGATAGAATTCTGCATGTAGGGCTTCAATTGGATGTTTGTCCCATTTTTTGAACTCTAGTTTACTGAGTGGTACCCACACCACGCTTCCTCACTCTCTCCTCTGTCTCTCCTTTCTCCTGTCTATCGTCTCTCCTCTCTCTCCTCTTCATTCTATTTCTTACACTCCTCCCTCTAGCCACTCTCTATTCCCTCTGTCATCTCTCTCCTTTCTTTTCTCTCTTTATCGGTCTTTGTGTGTGTTCTCTTCCCTGACCCAGCAAAGCCAATCAGGTTGCCCTGTGTCCTGGCCTTGCTGTGCTATTGGTTGAGGTCTCTGACCCGCGACAGCACCATCTGTGTCCCGCCATCACCTGGGAAACCACCTCGGGCTGCTAGGCATGCTGGGAAATAGGTCAGCTGGCCGTATAGAATAAGACTGTACAGTACAACAGCTTCTACGCAATCACACACAGTATGCACACAAACAAACACACACACATATGCCTCCAAAATTGAGGATGCTTTTCAAAACCTAGAAAAGGCATTTGATGATATTGAAAAATTATTTCTTAAGCTGAAAGTTGATTTCAGGTCAGCTAGTAGAGCCCAGAGTCCAAACTAAACATGGCCAATATGCATTTAGCACTTATGCTGCACAAAACTGGAATAAACTAGCATAAGATCTTAGATGAGCCCCAAACATATAATTTTTTATATCCAGGTTAAAAAAAATTCTCTTTTCACGTGCCTATGACTGAGCACTTTAAATTAACACACTGTTTTGCCTTACAGCTTATACAGCTTCCTCATGCAATCAACAACAGAATTTACCAGTTATATTTTATTTTGTTTTTTTTATATTTTTATTTTCTTATTATATGTTTCACTATTATGATGTTTTATTGTTATTATTTCTTTTTATTCTCTTGTATGTTTATATTGTATTGTGCTATATAAACTAGCTTGCTTGCTTGCAAGAAAGACACATCTCGTGTTTTGTTTTCCAAACTCAGGGCAGACAAATGGTGTGACGTGCAGATTTTATCTTCTAATGGTAAATACATTGAAAGGATGTCCTCCTATAAGTATAATGGCATCTGCATAAATGAAAAACTAAGTTTTAATCAGCACATTGACATTTATCACAAAAGCTGAAAGTGAAACTAGGATTTTATTTTAGAAATAAATCGTGTTTTTCTTTCAGTCAGGAAAGACCTTGTACAAGGGACCATTTGATCCGTCCTTGATTATAGTGACATTGTTTACAGGCAAGCCTCTGTTCAGCAGCTCCCTGAAGAAACTGGACACTGTGTGGGTGTCATGGGGCATTAGGGTTCCTTTCTGATCGGTATAATATGGTGAAATGGTCCTCCCTTTAGACAAAAAGGCTGAAACACTGTTAGATTTTTGTGTATAAAGCAGTGTTAAGTCTATTGCCTACTTATCTATGCTCCTTGTTAATGCGTTCTTCATAAAGATACAGTCTTCGTTCCCAGCTGCTATTATCTGTTTAATTCCTACAGGCACGAATGAAGCGGGAAAAATATTGTTTTCCCATAACACTCCTTAGTCTTGGAATGAGCTGCAAAATATTTTAAAACTGGAGGAGCAGGTATCTCTGACTGAAAATATTGTTTACAGTTGTGTTTGTTTTGAATTGTGTTTTTGTATTGTGGTCTTGTTCTGTATGTACAGTGGGGAGAACAAGTATTTGATACACTCCCGATTTTGCAGGTTTTCCTACTTACAAAGCATGTAGAGGTCTATCATATTTTATCATAGGTACTCTTCAACTGTGAGAGACAGAATCTAAACCAAAAATTCAGAAAATCATATTGTATGATTTTTAAGTAATTAATTTGCAGGGATTACAGAGATCATACGTTTCCTGTAGTTCTTGACCAGATTTGCACACACTGCAGCAGGGATTTTGGCCCACTCCTCCATACAGACCTTCTCCAGATTATTTGTATAATTAATTTGCATTTTATTGCATGACATAAGTATTTGATCACCTACCAACCAGTAAGAATTCCGTCTCTCACAGACATGTTAGGCTTTCCTGTTCTCCACTCATTACTTGAATTAACTGCAACTGTTTGAACTTGTTACCTGTATAAAAGACACCTGTCCACACACTCAATCAAACAAGCTTGGTGAGAAGGCAACAACTGTTGGCACAATTATTGGAAAATGGAAGAAGTTCAAGATAATGGTCAATCTCCCTCGGTCTGGGGCTCCATGTTCTCACCTCGTGGGGCATCAATGATCATGAGGAAGGTGAGGGATCAGCCCAGAACTACATGGCAGGACCTGGTCAATGACCTGAAGAGAGCTGTGACCACAGTCTCAAAGAAAACCATTAGATACACACTACGCCGTCATGGATTAAAATCCTGCAGCGCACGCAAGGTCCCCCTGCTCAAGCCAGCTCATGTCCAGGCCCGTCTGAAGTTTGCCAATGACCATCTGGATGATCCAGAGGAGGAATGGGAGAAGGTCATGTGATGAGACAAAAATAGATATTTTTCTAAACTCCACTCGCCGTGTTTGGAAGAATAAGAAGGATGAGTACAACCCCAAGAACACCATCCCAACCGTGAAGCATGGAGGTGGAAACATCATTCTTTGGTGATGTTTTTCTGCATAAGGGACAGGACGACTGCACCGTATTGAGGGGAGGATGGATGGGGCCATGTATCGCTAGATCTTGGCCAACAACCTCCTTCCCTCAGTAAGAGCATTGAAGATGGGTCGTGGCTGGGTCTTCCAGCATGACAACGACCCGAAACACACAGCCAGGGCAAATAAGGAGTGGCTCCATAAGAAGCATCTCAAGGTCCTGGAGTGGCCTAGCCAGTCTCCAGACCTGAACCAAATAGAAAATCTTTGGAGGGAGCTAATATTGGCAAATATTAAGTTCTGCTTTTCTGATGTATCAAATACTTATGTCATACAATAAAATACAAATTAATTACTTAAAAATCATGGATTTTTTTTTTAGATTGTGTCACTCACCGATGAAGAGTACCTATGATAAAAATTACAGACTTCTACATGCTTTTTAAGTGGGAAAACCTGCAAAATCGGCAGTGTATCAAATACTTGTTCTCCCCACTGTACATGCTGAATGTTGCTACTTCCTGCTGAGCTTCTTGCCAGGTCCCCTTCGAAAAAGAGGTTTTTAACTTCAAGCGTTTCTCCTGGTTATATAAAGGTTTAATAATAAAATCGTACCTACACACCAAAATATACATTTTGGACCTACATATACACACACAGACACGCACACATGACACCACTTTTCTTTCTTCTTTCCTTTTCTTACTCTATTTCTCTTCTCCTGTCCACTTTCTTTAGTTTGACCTTTTCTCTCTCTTTAACCTCTCTCTTTCACAGCTGTTTCTTTTGTTCTTCTTTCCATCCCCCTCTCTCCACATTTCCTCTGAATACCAGGCAGATGGTGGGCATACCCTGGGCTGAAACAGACACAGACACCTGGCAAGAACTGCAACAAATCCCAGTGCATGCTGGGAACTGAGTAAAGATAGTTGACCAAAATTCCTATGAAGAGAAAATCCAGAAGGCAGAGTCATTTTTTCAAACAATCCATTATTCAGCTCTGTCCTAGTCTATAATTAGCGTTATTAGGATCGTCCCAATTCATGAATGGAACAGTTCGTACTGCTATGGCAAAACTGCATTGCAAGCGGAATTACATTTGTCCAGTTACACTTGAGCCCCTATAATAAGGGGACTGTGTATGAAAATGGTTGCAATTCCTTATGTTTCATACAATATTTTTCTTGAACCCCTTGAATTAAAGCAGAAAGTCTGCACTTCAACTGCACCTCAGTTGTTTCATTTCAAATCCACTGTGGCGTACAGAGACAAAATTATGAAAATTGTGTCAATGTCCAAATATTTCCAGACATAACTGTATATGGAATATCTACATAGGCGAGACAATCAAGACAGTAGTTAAAATGAACTTTATAGTAGCTCGCCCAACCAACAAGAGGCCCTTCTCAGAGTGGTGTGAGGAGGAGGAGGCGCCCCAAACACTCCTCCTGCACACGCTCTGACTATCCACAACTAGACATCTAGATATATCTGGCTGATAAATTAGAGTAGATGGACTGGAATTCAACCCATAACAACCATGTGTGTGACATGTTTCATTCTGTTCCAGACGTTACCAGGAGCTGTCCTCCCCACTCAGGTCCCACTAGCCACGTCTGCCAGGCACAGTTTGGAGACTTGATCCAGGAAGAATGCAGGACACAACAAACTACCCCCCCACACATATGCATATACACACAGACATGCATGCAAACACACACATGAACACACATGTACACAAACAATATAATACATAATCAAACCTTGTGTAACATAGTGCCGTGAGAATGACGTTCACCTACCACTACCTCAGACACACACACACACACCCCAACCACACACACCCCAGACACCCACACACACACCCCAACCACACACACACACACCCCTACCACACACACCCCAGACACACACACACCCCAGACACACACACCCCAGACACACACACACCCCAGACACACACCCACCCCAGACACACACACACACCCCAGACACACACACACACCCCAGACACACACACACACCCCAGACACACATCCACACCCACCAGACACACACACACCCAACACACACACCCCCCCCCCCCCCAGACACACACACACCACAGACACACACACACTCCCAGACACACACACACACACCCCAGACACAGACATTTCCCATCTCTCACTTGTGCAGTGCGAGGGGCGGAGTCTTTGAGGGTTTGTCGGTCTGGGCGGCGTAGCAGGAGGTCCTGGCCTCTGGGATCTCCCCGTACTCCTCCAACATGGCAGCTGCCGCCGTGGTGATGATGCCCAGCCCATCGCGGACCCGTGCCTCCAGGGGGTAGTCCCAGTCCTCGGAGGACACCGACACCATGCCGGACGGGAACTCCTCAGGGACGGTGGCGTCAGTGTTGCCGGACGTCAGGCTGGAGACGATCCAGATGTAGCCGAACCCAGTGAGGCCGAGTGAGCGGGCCTCCTCCAGGATGAAGACAGCCTCGTCCTTGGAACAGTACAGCAGGACCACCGGAGACTGGACCTTCTTCAGCATGATCTGGCTCTTGCTGTCCTCCTCCACGGCATCCAACGTTATGATGTGCTGGAGGTCCCAGCCCACAAAACTACATCGGGGGAGGGATGGGAGAGAAGGAGGATGGGAGATAAGGAGAGAGGGAGGAATGGGAGAGAAGGAGAGAGGGAGAGAAGGAGAGAGTGAGGGATGGGAGAGAAGGAGAGAGGGAGAGAAGGAGAGAGGGAGGGATGGGAGAGAAGGAGAGAGGGAGACATGGAGAGAAGGAGAGAGGGAGGGATGGGAGAGAAGGAGAGAGGGAGAGAAGGAGAGAAGGAGAGAGGGAGGGATGGGAGAGAAGGAGAGAGGGAGAGAAGGAGAGAAGGTGAGAAGGAGGGATGGGAGAGAAGGAGAGAAGGAGGGAGGGGAGAGAAGGAGAGAGGGAGAGAAGGAGAGAGGGAGAGAAGGAGAGAGGGTGGATGTTTGGAAAACAACCAATCACATGAACAAATGGTGTCCATTAGGCCAAATACCGCAAGGCACTGCACAGCAGCAGGATCTACAGCCCATCACTGTGAGAACAGGCCAACTGCAGGAAAACTGTAAACACAATCACTATTCACTACTAATATCTGAGGGATTATGTGGCGAATTTTAAATTATTTGTTCAACAGTCTTATGTGGAGGGTCATTTTTACTGCATTGGGAAATAGCCTGCATGCATTTCACTGTCTACACCTGTCCTTTATGTGGCACAGAATAACATTTGATGGATATGTTAATGTACTGAATATAGTAAACATGTATACATTTAATTTTAAACACATACCTGTTGTCGACAGTGCTCTTGAGGATGTTAATGAACTCCTGGTATCCGGGGAACTTGGAGGTGACAATGGAGAAGATATGCCAGTCATACTCCTCCATGATGTTCAACATCAACAGCGCCTCCTGCTGGATGGACGCACCGAACTGGAAGAACGTTGACTTGTCATCCTGAAGGACAGAAAGAGAACATGTGAGTGAAGAAGCAACATGTGAGTGAAGAAGCAACAGAACCCCAACTACATGTGAGTAAAGAACCAGAACCAACAGAACCCCAACCACATGTGAGTAAAGAACCAGAACCAACAGAACCGCAACCACATGTGAGTAAAGAACAACAACCAATAGAACCACAACCACATGTGAGTAAAGAACAACAACCAACATAACCCCACCCATTCTCTAGACAAGTCTACGGGCAAAACTCTTCTTACAAACAAAATTCAAAAAAAGCTAACTGTGAACCTAGTCCCATCATCTAAAATGTGAAAAGTAGACATGTGAGAGTTGTCAGCACAGACATGGCAGCAATATGTCGGGGATATCCTGGATCCCCTGTCCACCCCACTCCACATCACAGCAGACCATTTCGTAAAGCCCCTATTACATCAGCAGTTGTCACAATGTGCTAATACAGATGCCCAGCCTGAAACCACGCAGAGCAAGCAGGAAGACGTTGAAGCACAGTGGCCAGGACACATTTCGTAGAAAGGAGGCAGGAACCCAGAAACCTGGAGAAGTGTTGAACTGAGACCTGAGGAGAGCCAGCAGACATGGCAGTACGATGTCTTCACAAAACAATGTGTATTAAAAAAACTATTCCCGACTCGACGTCCGACAGTTCAAAACCGTGCTACCGTTGACATCTGATGTTCCTGACAAGTCGCACTGGGACAGGATAGAGCCAGGAGAACATATTCTGCCTTCTGATCAGATTCCGCATGAAAATATATACAGAGTCAAACTGCATCAATATTTTGTGCTTTGTGTGGTGTTAAGTAGTAAACAATAACATGCAGTGTTGGCATTATGAACAGACATGCAGAGGTAGAATATTTCAATGGTCGTTGGAACATTAAAATGAGGCCATCCATTAAAATGAGGCCACCCCTTAAAATGAGAGTTATATTCATGTGGGGTTGGGAAGCTGACTGAAGCAGCTGTGTCTGACGACTGTTATAAGGTATAACATCAACATGTTACTGTTGACGTTCCACAGCAGGCTGGACTCATGAAACGGTAACTATCCAATAGATGGGGACATAAAGTGTTTGAGAAGCTGTCGTTTGTCTACCAGGATGTCGTTGTAACAGATGTTCTGGGGTTTTAAATTCACAGCCGCGTACTTTTGCCCTGTGACTATGCTGTGAAGACAGATGGGGAAATTGATTCTGAATTGAAACGAACATGATTCTACAATTCTCCACCATGGTGTTGTGTGATAAGAGTTAAGCATACAGCATGCAGCCCACACACTCATCGTGACCCAGATGTTATAAGGTCTGTGTGTGGTTGGGGTTGGTTATTGATCATAACCCAGATGTTATAAGGTCTGTGTGTGGTTGGAGTTGGTTATTAATCAAAACCCAGATGATGGCTTAACACTGCAGCAACCTCCTTTCAATGTGGTGCATTCTATATTAGCCCTGCTTTACTTTATTAGTCCCCTGCTTTACTTTATTAGCCCTGCTTTACTTTATTAGCCATGCTCCTCATAATGGCTAAGGACTAACCATTTTGGATCTTTGAGATATCAATATGTTATAAGTTTACCCGGGAGTTATTGGCAGACAATTTTTTTAATAGAACGTGATGTTAACATCACGAAAAATGCTAAAATATTTTAAGATTCACAATAAACAGTTCATGAAAATAGTACATGGACAAATGACTACCTTTGCAGTGAACATTTTTATTTAATGTATTATCACTCTTGTTTTACTGAAGTATGTTTGGTCGTATTTTCCTCCATTTCTATCAGTGCCATGTGGTCTATTTCATGCGAGGCGTGAATTTGATTGTCATGACCTTTAAAATACAGTTTGTCTCCAGAATGGCCAGGAGGAAAAGCACACAGTCTCCTCTGTTCTCTGTTGCAGTGCTGTAGGCTTTGATACATGATTTATGGAGGCGATGATGACTTTGATGGAGCCTTTGGTGGGAAGCCTCGCTGGGTCCCGCCAAATGCACCCCAGAGAGGGGCCCTGACGTCCCCTTAAAAGGGGAAATCACAAGTGAGAACCAGGGTCTCTGTAAAATATGATGATATCTGACTGGCCGGAGTGTCATGGCATGTGCGTGGTATGTCATCATCTATTTTGCGTAGATTATATCATGTCATGATTCGGTGTGGAATGTGTGTTATGGTAGATCATATTTAGTTATGATATGATATGCTGTGGTGTGTTGGGTTACGTTTTGATATGTTACGAATGTTGTGGAAGGTTATATGTTGTTATAAAATGGTTGGTTACGTTATGGTAGGCTATTTTCTGTCATGAAATAATATGTTATGTTTGCTGTGGTAGGTTATATCTTATTATAACAGCAAGCTGATTAATGAATAAATGACAATTCTACAGAGAAATTGTCATTTATTATGTGCTGTATATATATAGTGCACATAGTATATATATACAGCACATAGTATATACTGAACATATGAACCAACAGCCCTTTAACACAGTTCTGACTTCTAAACTATAGCTGATTCCTTTCCCTGGTATGTCTGTACACGCAAACACACCCCCTAAAACCCAGACATGGTCCCTACATCTACAGTATCTTTCTCCATATCTTGCTATCTCTCACGTTCAGGATTTCAGTAGATTCTTCCCTAAGCCTTGTAACCAGCTGAGTGATATACTGAGATGCTGTGTTACTTGGAGACAACTAACATCAGATGATTGAAGCCTGGTCATTTTGGGCAGTTGGTGAAGCTGGTGAGTCAACATTGCTCGCATACATCGAAACATCGAAGGGGATATTCACCCAATGCCTGTCTTTTAGCATTTGTCTCAGCAGTCAACAGTTTATATAGTAAACATTTTGATTCATCAGTCAGGTTTTGAAGACATAGAACCTCAGAAGGAAAAAAAATATAAGCGATTTGTTTTCCTTTCGGGCACTTCCACTATAATCACGATTAGCTGATCTGAGGAGAAAAACTACAAAGCATTATCAGCTCAAAAAGTTATCACACACACATACACACCGTGTGTGAACCATGTTATGCCGACAGAACAAACTGAAGTGGTGGGGATGAGATGAAGCCAACGTATCGACTTCATAGTGGGGTATTATCTTCTAGGCCTGGTCAGGATATACATGACCTGGCATCTCTCCAGTCAATCTGAGTAAGACACACACACACACACACACACGTACACACACCTAGACACCTGTACGCATTAACTGGCATATGTCCAAATTTCCAAATACTTTACGGAGTTACTGTATGACTGGTTCACAGGTTCAGTGTGTGTTATATTTTGAGTTTGATGTCCAGAGAAAGGTCAAAGGTCATCATGGATCTCAGCCATCTGTGTCCATCTAACAGACAGAGATGATTCAGGAGCATCACAAGCATTTTCTGATGGAAAAAATAACTGAGGTTTTATAACTAATTGTTACATAAAATACTATAGAAATGCTATATACCCAAATTTGGACAATGCTAATTCCAGGCAGGGACAAAGTTGAATAGTGGCTTGTTGTGAAAAATGACTCCATGGGCCTTCAAGAACAACTCACCCAAATATGAATCTAGGTCAAACTATTCCTTTAACCTAGCCCAAATACCTAATCCTAATCCTAACCCTGATTCAAACCCAATCCCCAGTTGTAACTGTTGCCCTTGACCAAACATTTAAGGCAATAAATTGCCTTTTTCAACATGGGGACAGGAAAAAGCCCCCATTAGTCAGATTTAACCACAGTTTGGGGCATTTTCCTGTCTCAATAGTCAAGTTAGGTTACACAACCTACACACACACACACACACACACACACAGAAGAAAGCAGAGAAACTCCCAGGGTACTGTAGCCCCTTAACCAGATAAAAATCAGCTGGACTGAGAGGACACAGGCCTGTTAGCTAACCAAGAGAAATATGCCCTGTGTGTGTGTGTCTCTTTGTGTGTTGTTATTGTGTGTGTTGGTGTGTTACATACGTGACAGACTCTGTCTTAGGCCCACTCTAACACAACGCCTTGGGCGGGTAGAATCAACCACACACACACCCTGCTGATACCCCTACACACACACACACACACACACACACACACAGCTACCATGCAATCTCATTCACTGCTAGCACAGTTACATAGGAAAGTAGAGAAAAACAATGTGTTGAGGTTACCCTCACTACACTGTCTTTAGATCCGGCCACTCCTAGAATTAACAAGCTTTCTCTCCCTTCCTCTCTTTCTCTCCCTCTCTCTCTCCCTCTCTTTCTCTCCCTCTCTTTCGCTCCCTCTCTTTCTTTCCCTCCTAACTCCCTTCTTCCCATCTCTGCTTTTATTTCAGCTTATCAGCAGATTTCGGATTGATGAAAGGAGGATGTGTTCGGCAGATCTGTCCTGACACACTGACACGAAGAGAGAGAGAGAAAAGAAGAGGGCAGACATGAGAGACAGGAAATGCAGAAATAAAGGGAGGAGAGAGGAAGAAGAAAGAGATATAAAAGAATGAGGGATATAAAAAGAGTGCAACAGACAGGAGGGAAAACAAAATGGGTGAAGAAGGAGGCGAGAACGAAAGGAGAGTCTGTAGAGAAGGAAAGGGCGAAAGATTGAGAATGAAACAAAAACCATAAAAGCTCCTCACTGAAGCATTGATAGAAAACAAAGAGAATTATGAAAATGGAAAAGAGAAGATAAAGATAGCGGTACTAGGTTCGTTGTGTTGGATTATGTGGGATAGTTGCTGATTGGGCAGTTCTTAGTCCTACTGCAGGAAAGCCACCAACTATTAATCTCATGTCATATTAAACATAACCACATAACCACATAACCACTCATGCCTTACCTAACAAGGTAGTGGCCTAACGAGGTACTAACCTAACAAAGTAGTGGCCTAACGAGGTAATAACCTAACAAATGAATAACCTAACAAGGTAGTGGACTAACGAAGTAATAATCTAACAAGGTAAAAATACTAACAAGGCAATGTTCTAACAAAGTAATAATTTAACAAGGTATTGCCCTAATGAGGTTGTGTTCTAACACTAACATGGTAATAAACTGACAACTTAAAAAGGTTACAATTTGATAATGTAACAAGGTAGTTCCCCTAATGAGGAAGTGCCCTAACAAGGTAATAAACAAATAACCTAATAATGTGTTAACCCAATGTAGCAAGTGTAAAACATCTATTGTAAGTGGAGTTCCAACATCTGTTTTTCATGGGGAACTCAATGCACTTCATTAAAATGTCTGCAAATATCAAAACTTTTGTGACACTAATTTGTTATAAATCACTCTAAAGAGGAGAGCCAGGGGAATGCGTTGGTCATCGTTATTTTCCACTCAGACACACAGACCATTAGATATAGTCAAATCCATCAGCAGTATTCAGGAGCATATGAAATATTTTTCAATTATTTTTTCAGGAAAGCTAAATAGATACTAAAACTCCCTAAATCAGGTTGATTTAGGTCCTATTTAGCACTTAGGACCTATTGAACTCTCAACCATTAGAGGTCCTGTTTTCCTAGATCAGGGGTATTGAACTCTTGACCATTAGAGGCCCTGTCACCCTAGATCAGGGGTATTGAACTCTTGACCATTAGAGGCCCTGTCACCCTAGATCAGGGGTATTGAACTCTTGACCATTAGAGGCCCTGTCTCCCTAGATCAGGGGTATTGAACTCTTGACCATTAGAGGCCCTGTCTCCCTAGATCAGGGGTATTGAACTCTTGACCATTAGAGGCCCTGTCTCCCTAGATCAGGGGTATTGAACTCTTGACCATTAGAGGCCCTGTCTCCCTAGATCAGGGGTATTGAACTCTTATACTCTGAGGTCAGGAGCCTGCTGGTTTCTAGTTGTTTCCTCATTATTGCCCATCTGGTGTCCCTGGTCTAAACGGGTTCCTGATTTGAGGGTTTTAATGAACAAATTGCCTGGAACTGGCTTTTAGGTTCAGAATTGAACACCAGTTCCCCAGGTGAATTTTTTTTTTCTCATTTCCTGATTCAGGACCTCTCTAGGTGAGTTGCCAATTAGATGTTGTACCTCACTCTTTCCTTCAGGGAATTGTTATGTTCAAATTCAACTGGTCCTTTGGTATGACGCTGACCCAGGCACGCTGTGAGGACCCACCCAGAAGAGACCATCTAACGCTAGGAGTGTAGACGCTGACCCAGGCACGCTGTGGGGACCCACTCAGAAGAGACCATCTAACGCTAGGAGTGTAGACGCTGACCCAGGCACGCTGTGGGGACCCACTCAGAAGAGACCATCTAACGCTAGGAGTGTAGACGCTGTATCCACAGGAATATGCCGGCTACCTATTCACCCCCTCCTGGGGAGTTTGCCTGCTCCCAACAAGGCAACCGTCACCCTTCGCTGTCATTTGCCCTGGGTTGCCAGATTTCAGTATACTTCATTGACTTGAGAAGGTGTAAAGGCCATGTTTTGTGCACACTGTCACTTTGAAATAACCAGCCGCACACTCAGAAGTTTGAGCATCCGAGCGATAACTGAAAAGTTTCTAGATTGTACCCAAGCAAAGCTAACAGTCTGTCGTTCTATCCATGAGTTAGGCAGTAAACCTTAACTACGCCCATGTCTTTGCTGTGTGTTCTCAATCGACTGACTGGAACAATAAGGGTCGCAAAATAAAAGGAGGACAGAAGGTGTGTGGACATCCCCTAGGCAGCTAGCTGAGACGAGGGCCATCTCTGAGATCTGCAGATGGGTGATATCGGGGCGGGGCTGAGTAGTTGCGGTGGCATTTGCTGACACACTGGAAGTCTCAGGTGCCAATCCACTGATCGGGAACGCCGCTCCCGGGCCTGCACCTGGAACACTGAGCTGTCACCACTGGAGGGACGCATTGAAGCACACTGAGATTAGCCACCACCGAACTGGCAGCAACCATAACAGCCCCAAGGGAAGGACGGCTATCATAGATGCAACCAACCCTGATATACAGAAGCGCATGCAGAAAAGCACGATGGCCCCCAGCCAAAACGGGGGACACTCATCCACCCTCCTCCTGGATGCAAATTAGCAAATCCTAAGTTTAGATCAATGCCCCCGAGGGAAGGAGGCGGAGTCAGACATCTCTTCTCTTGGTTGACCTTTAAACCCAGTGACTGGACACGAAATAACAGTGTTGAGGTCTGAGTCAACCAGGTGTCCAGGCAAACCAACCAACCGGGTGTCAGGGTTTCCTCTACCACCAACCAACCGGGTGTCAGGGCTTCCTCTACCACCAACCAACCGGGTGTCAGGGCTTCCTCTACCACCAACCAACCGGGTGTCAGGGCTTCCTCTACAACCAACCAACCAGGTGTCAGGGCTTCCTCTAGAACCAACCGGGTGTCAGGGCTTCCTCTACAACCAACCAACCAGGTGTCAGGGCTTCCTCTACAACCAACCAACCAGGTGTCAGGGCTTCCTCTAGAACCAACCGGGTGTCAGGGCTTCCTCTACAACCAACCAACTGGGTGTCAGGGTTTCCTCTACAACCAACCAACCGGGTGTCAGGGCTTCCTCTACCACCAACCAACCGTGTGTCAGGGGTAAATCGTGACAGGCTAAATTGTGATGTGGTAAATTGTTATGGGGTAAATTGTTATGGGGTAAATTGTTATGGGGTAAATTATAATAGGTTTAGATCTAAACTAGAAACTACAAAGGGACGTAATGTATCTCTCTCCTTTTAGGAACAGCTAAATAAAAACTGTACCATAAATACTGTTGACACAGCCAACACAGAGATACCAGGAAGGCAGATCTGTAGACACAACCAAACCAGAGAAACAAGTACGGCAGTACAATCAACACAACCAACCCAGAGACACCAGGAAGGCAGTACTGGTGACACAACTAACCCAGAAATACCAGGACGGCAGTACTGGTGACACAACAAATCCAGAGAAACCAGGACTGCAGTACTGTTGACACAACTAACCCAGAGATACCAGGATGGCAGTACTGTTGACACAACTAACCCAGAGATACCAGGACGCCAGTACTGATGACACAACCAACCCAGAGATACCAGGACGCCAGTACTGATGACACAACTAACCCAGAGATACCAGGACGCCAGTACTGATGACACAACCAACCCAGAGATACCAGGACGCCAGTACTGATGACACAACTAACCCAGAGATACCAGGATGGCAGTACTGTTGACACAACTAACCCAGAGATACCAGGACGCCAGTACTGATGACACAACCAACCCAGAGATACCAGGACGCCAGTACTGATGACACAACTAACCCAGAGATACCAGGACGCCAGTACTGATGACACAACCAACCCAGAGATACCAGGACGCCAGTACTGATGACACAACTAACCCAGGAGCTCTACCACACAGGGGCACCATGAGCACAATAATTGAGCTGTAACGCTGTAACACTGGGTCCGCACATCATAAGAACAAAAACACTGTGGAACCCAGACAATGGGACTGGACTAACGCCAAACCCCTTGGAAGTGTTCTGGTTTTGTAAACCTTGCTGGTATTTCCCAGTTGGCTGAAGGTGAAAAACTGTCACGTCACAAACCTTGAAACACTCGCCCGGCTTTGAAACCTCCGCTTGCCTATTCTAGTTAGTATCCTTGTTAGTAGCCTAGTGGTGGTTAAACCAAACGAAAAAACTAACAGTGTTTAAAAAAATGTAACACTGTAATAACTTTAAACACACGATCCATCCAGGGCATGTACATTACCATAATATGTACTGGACAATTTAATGGCAAACAAACACCTACTTAATGCTTACGAGTCAAGTGTGAGACTTTCCGTTCAGTGTGATAAAGAGTGGAAGACCGGCTTGAGCCCCATGGGAACGTGTGATTGCAGAGCGTGTTCAGGAGATGATGTGCAAAGGGAATGTCTTCCATGGTGTATACGATCGAATGAGCGAATGCAAGTGAACCAGAGGTTTCAGTTTCCTGGGGATGTGAAGGGTGACTCACTCCTGACGGATGTACACATTAACACACAGCACACACCAAGACAGAGTGCAAGCCGCAACTCTTGTTAGTGAGCAGATCTAATCATCTTGTAATCTGTGTGAGAGACAGACTGTAACAGAAACGCTTAATTATCAGCCCTGGAACAGACTGTAACAGAAACACTTCATTATCACCCCTGGAACAGACTGTAACAGAAACACTTCAGTATCACCTCTGGAACAGACTGTAAAAGAAACACTTCATTATCACCCCTGGAACAGACTGTAACAGAAACTCCATTATCACCCCTGGAACAGACTGTAACAGAAACAATTCTCAACATGGTCTGTATTGACTCATTACAGTCTGTACTGACTCAACGCTGTGTGTATTTTATCAACACTGTCTGTACTGACTCAACGCTGTGTGTATTTTATCAACACTTTCTGAACTGACACAACACTGACTGAACTACCTCAGCAATGTCTGTACTGACCCAACACGGTCTGAACTGACTCAGCACTGTCTGAACGGACTCAGCACTGTCTGAACGGACTCAGCACTGTCTGAACGGACTCAGCACTGTCTGAACGGACTCAGCACTGTCTGAACGGACCCAACACGGTCTGAACTGACTCAATACTGTCTGAACTGTTCCAACACTGTCTGAACTGACCCAACACTGTCTGAACTGACTCAATACTGTCTGAACTGACTCAGTACTGTCTGAACTGTTCCAACACTGTCTGAACTGACACAACACTGACAGAACTACCTCAGCAATGTCTGTACTGACCCAACACGGTCTGAACTGACTCAGCACTGTCTGAACTGACTCAGCACTGTCTGAACGGACTCAGCACTATCTGAACTGACCCAACACGGTCTGAACTGACTCAATACTGTCTGAACTGTTCCAACACTGTCTGAACTGATCCAACACTGTCTGAACTGACTCAATACTGTCTGAACTGACTCAATACTGTCTGAACTGTTCCAACACTGTCTGAACTGACTCAGCACTGTCTGTACTGACCCAACCCTGTCTCAGCACTGTCTTGATAATCCAGCTAGCACACAATGTCCTGAGAACCAGATGTTAGAGAGTTTGGTGAGAGTGTATGTTTTTTGGTGACTTGGCATGAGACCTTACATTCAAGTTATAGAAAGGAGCTGGGAAGTTGATTGGCTTTTGAACATCCTCCGAACATCTTAGGAACTAGACAAAAACAAAGTACTTCCAGGACCTGAAATAGTAATACTGATGATAACAGGAGATCCTGAAAACCTCAGAACACACACACACACACTCGCTTACACACACACACACACACATGCTCACACACACATACACACACACACACACACAGAGCAAGACAAACAGACAGAAGAGCTGGTTTAAAACATGATGTTTAGTATCGTGATATCAAAGCCCATCAGTACCAAAACACAAGCAGACCCTTATAACATTAACGACAGCAGTTACTGCCGGTGTGCTTGAGTTATATTACTTATTATAAACTGGGTTGGTTTGCGCCCTGAATGCTGATTGGCCAAAAGTCATTTACCATGTGTATGACAAATCTAATTTGGTTGGAAACCAGTTTATAATAGCAAAAAGGCACCTCAGGTGTTTGTGGTTCATCGGCATACAAAGCTACAGTCTGTATCCAGGCACTCTATGATACATATGTAATAACAACCCTTAGCCATGGTATATTGGCCACATACCACATCCCCTTATTACTGCTTTGAAAACCATGTTTTGGCACAGTGCGGCAGGAACCAAATAATTATGGCATTTAAATTCACAAATCACATTACAGCTGGTGCAATCAAATCTTATATGGGGATCTAGTCGATTCTGCTTGTCTGCATTGATTTCATTTTCCTCCATTGTCTAGAATCTAAGACCCTGACCACTTCATTTGTTGTCTTTGCGGTCCAGTTTCTAAGACCATGACCACTTCATGTGTTGTCTTTGCGGTCCAGTTTCTAAGACCATGACCACTTCCTGTGTTGTCTTTGCGTTCCAGTATCTAAGACCATGACCACTTCCTGTGTTGTCTTCACAGTCCAGTATATAAGACAGTGACCACCTCCTGTGTCATCTCTGTTGTCATGTATGCAGACCCGACATTTATTGCAGTATTCTGTTTCAGTAATTTCGGCTAAAATCTGTTGAGAAATACATTGGTAACCTGAAGAAAATACTCCTGCAACTCTGCCACAACAAAACCCTAATGTTTGTACTTATTTAAAACATCAGCAGTTAAAAAATATTTAGTAAAAAAAAAATGCTATTATATAATCACTTCGTCATTTTAAAGCTATGATATCTAAAGGTAAATTATTCCAGTCAGTTTGTATCTGAAAGATCCTAATCCAACTTAATGATGTATTCTTGGAATATTGTTAATAACCTCATTCTAAAAAAACAGATAGCATCTCTCTTTGCCGTTCGTCTGCAGAGCTCCGATTGCAGTGATTCATGCGCGTCTTTGTGTGTCTCTGTGTGTTTATTTGTGTGTGTGTGTGTGTGTGTGTGTGTGTTGTTGTTGCATTGGGTTCTCTGTTAGGACTTTATAATAAGCATCCCAAACCCACAGGGGAAACTGACAAAACAACGTCAACTTTCTCTTTCCCCCTCTCTCTATCCCTCTCTATCCCTCTCTTTATCACTCTTTATCACTCGCTACATCCCTCCATTCCTATCTAACTCACTTCCACTCCTTAAATCTCTATTGCACACTGACGCACATTTCCCTTCCATCCTACAGTACACTCTCCCTCTGCTCTTGAAGTTTCTCTCACTTCTCTTTCTTTCATATCTCTTTATTCACACCCACTCACTCTCTCTTTCTCTAATAGGTCCAATATCCACCCCTCCGCTTCTCTACACAGAAGCCAGAGAGATGGACAAATCCCTTGCCCACATTGATCCTCTGCTCTTGCATCACACTAAACGAAAGCTCTCACGGGTTATTGAACAACTCCCGGGTTTAACCTGGTGTGTTGCCGTTTGGGTCACACTCCTGCTACTCTTGTCCATCACAGTGTGTGCGTTTGCTGACTATGACAGAGAGAACGGCCACGCCCCTCCACTCCGGCTCCTTACAAACCAGGTGTTACAGGTGAGGCTGGACACCCCGAAGTGACCTAGCTAAATGAGGGATAATCTCATGGGCTCATTTCAAAAGTCCATTTGATGGAGAATGGGATGAGATTCCTCCCGGACAATCCCCTACGCTTTCCCCTGAGGAACCATTGCAGTCCTTCGATCTCTGCCTGAGAGCATCCGCGGCAACCCCTTTCGGCTAACTGGCCCCTTATGTTCCTGATTTCACGGATCAGGTTTGGGCCACCTGGGCGTGTCCACACTTGGCTAGGCTAACTGGGGAGAGTGTGACAGAGAGTGATATGCGGCGTTATAAGGAGTGAGATATAGAGTGATATGGTGATATGTTGGTTAATGAAGAAGGTGGGGTTACATACAGCACACCTATCTATCTCAGTAATTATATTTGGCAAAATACAGGGTGATAAATAGAGACACAGATATTTGTACATGGGGTGATAAAGACTGAGAGGTAGAGAGGAGAGAGACTGATATAGGGTTATATGAAAGGTCCTTCTTCCATCCAGCATAGCAGCATTCTGATCAGATCAACTGTAATCTCTTCTACAATAGCCTTGATTAATATTATTACAGAACAGAGGGAGAGGAAGACTTGGATGAGGGAGAGAATGAAGAAGAGGTGAAGAGAAAGAGGAGGTGATGGTATCCAGAGAGAAGGGTGAGGAAGAAACAGCATCAGAAAGAGGAGAGAAAGACAGGAACAAAGTAAGGGAGGAATAAAGAAAAGTAGACCGGCCCCATGGTTGTGGCTCCATAAAGAAGGATAGAAATAAAGAAAAGTAGACCAGCCCCATGGTTGTGGCTCCATAAAGAAGGATATAAATAAAGAAAAGTAGACCGGCCCCATGGTTGTGGCTCCATAAAGAAGGATAGAAATAAAGAAAAGTAGACCGGCCCCATGGTTGTGGCTCCATAAAGAAGGATAGAAATAAAGAAAATTAGACCGGCCCCATGGTTGTGGCTCCATAAAGAAGGATAGAAATAAAGAAAAGTAGACCGGCCCCATGGTTGTGGCTCCATAAAGAAGGATAGAAATAAAGAAAAGTAGACCGGCCCCATGGTTGTGGCTCCATAAAGAAGGATAGAAATAAAGAAAAGTAGACCGGCCCCATGGTTGTGGCTCCATAAAGAAGGATAGAAATAAAGAAAAGTAGACCGGCCCCATGGTTGTGGCTCCATAAAGAAGGATATAAATAAAGAAAAGTAGACCGGCCCCATGGTTGTGGCTCCATAAAGAAGGATAGAAATAAAGAAAAGTAGACCGGCCCCATGGTTGTGGCTCCATAAAGAAGGATAGAAATAAATTTTGCAGAACTAGAGAACTCAGTGTAGCACCGCCTTTACACACTTTTATGGAATACAAATCCATCCATCTCTCTCTCACTCTCTATTTTGCTCTCTTTTTCTTGCTTCATTATGCTTACGAGACGAAATAAATGCATTTATTTTAGGTCACAAAAAAAATGAACCGTCCAATTAACATATAATATAAGCATGGCCTTGCAAGTATTTTTTCACGTCCAACCCCACCCCCACATCAGCTAAGCTCTTATGTTTCATTTGATTGGCTGCCAGTGAGCCTTGTTCCGTTATCGGCCTCCTGTTATTGGTTGTCGGTTATTGGCTGACAGAAAGATAACCCCTGGAAGCATGCCATCAGGCGAAGCGTGCCAACCACAGGGCTCTACACACTAACACACATACACACACAGTTGTTCTCCACAGGTATTGCCTCCCCTGCTCTTCTCTCTGTTATTATAATGGACTGGTCTAGGCAATGTCCAGACATACATCAAGTTGAATAGGTATTCCATTGGCTCATGGTGGGATCTCTGGTGATGCTCTGCCAGGCCTGTACAGGAACCATCTTCAGTTGAGTGTTTTGGAGTATTTTTGACAGATAACCAGTGTTTTTACCACTACCCCACCCAGGATGTAGACATTACCACACACAGGATCCAGAGATGGAGTCAAGACCACAACCCTGGAGATCCTGACCAAGACCAAGACCCAAACCTTGGAGACCAAGACCAAGAACCAGCAGGTCAAGACCATTACAAGACCAAGACCATTTTGAACACTAAACCAAGACCTTGGACCATCCAATGTTTCCCAAACTTAAAACAATGAGAAATTAATATAAGGAAATAAATTATTTTAATTTTGTAGGCCACAGCATGACATTGTTCTGTAGATGTAAACATGCTTTGCTAGATGAAATGACTTCACTGATTATAACAGAAATGATTAGGTTAAAATTTGTTTACAAAGATTGAAATAAGAAAAAAAGATATGTGATTGACACATTCACATGTTAATGCTTATTTTCACACTGCTGTGCTTAGCTAGCCAGCGAACACATTAGCTAACTGGCTAGGTAGTTTAACTAGATGGCTAACATTAACCTGGCTCAGTCAGGTTTGTTCTGGATACCTATAGTATTGATATCAATGGCTGTGGATACTTGTCAAAATTGGAAACAACATTTTCATGTAAAGTTTCTGGCCACAATGAAAAGTTTTGTGTCCATCACATCACTATATTAAGGTTGGCCAAATTAGCTAGTGTAGCCTAGCTAACTAACCAACCAACCAGCTTGGTAATATATATGAATATAATATTACAGCAGCCTGTAATTAGTTATTTCAGCAGTATAACTGAACAAATCATGATCACTTTAGCTATGATTTCAATCAATCAATCAAATGTATTTATAAAGCCCTTTTTACAACAGCAGTTGGCACAAAGTGCTTTACAGAGACACCTGGCCTTAAACCCCAAGGAGAAAACAACAGTAGTGTTGAATTTCAGTGGCTAGGAAAAACTCCCTAAGAAGGTCGAATTTTAGGAAGAAACCTAGAGAGGACCCAGGCTCAGAGGGGTGACCAGTCCTCTTCTGGCTGTGCCGGGTGAGATATTAAGAGTCCAATTGGAATAATAAATACATTTCTCTGGGCTAAATCCAGAGTCTATTTGATTTTAGACTAGGTCAGAGGTATGACCAGGTGGACAAGGACAGGGACAGCAACGGGCCCCCCAAACCCGGTAATCCGCAGGTGTGGACCAGGACCTCATCTCCTCCTAAAATTTTAAACTGGAGGAGACTGAGAAAAGTTAGTAGTAGAGAAAAGTAGTAGATTTACCTGCATACATCAAGGGTTGCAAGCAGCTGCAGACCTGTTTGGTGCCAGTTCACATGCAGTTCAACAACGCATGATAGAAAACATATGAATACAGTACTACAAGTGCACAAAGGGGAGTAGCTAGCCTATATGAAAAATCTGTTTCGTTATACAGAGGAGACTGAGACCAAGATCCAGACAAAGACCACAACACTGGAGACCGAGACGCAGACCAAGACCCAAACCCTGGAGACCCAGACCAAGACCATGTCTATGTAGTCTCAAGTAGTCTCAAGACCGAGGCTCCATCTCTACCATGATCTAGGCATTATCCCACCCAGGATGTAGACATTACCCCACCCAGGATCTAGACATTATCCCACCCAGGATCTAAACATTACCCCACCCAGGATATAGACATTACCCCACCCAGGATATAGACATTATAAGGTCTGTAAAGGTTGTTGGCATTAGTCATTACTCCACCCAGTACCAACACATTACAAGAAGTATTACTTTATTTGATGTGTAGCATTATGAAGCATTATGAAGGATTTTAATGTCTGACTGTGAGGTTGTAAGGCTTTGTACAGGCGTCACGGATTTGTGCGAGCCTACCAGTACACCACATTGATGGTAACATTATCTGACACGCGTCGTGAGCTGGGAGAACCATCTGTGGATCATTGTTTACATGCAGGAGAAGACTCAACTGGGTCACACACACATACACACACATACGCACAAACACACGCACACACGCACACACACACATACGCACAAACACACGCACACACACACACACGCACACACATAGACATATACAAAGTTGAGAGCATACAAGTATGTAAAAGAATACAGGCTCAAATAACCACGTACATAAAACACACACATCCACCCACAAAGACAAACACAGATACACACACATCCACCCACAAAGACAAACACACACATCCACCCACAAAGACAAACACAGATACAAACACATCCACCCACAAACACAAACACAGATACACACACATCCACCCACAAAGACAAACACACACATCCACCCAAAAACACAAACACCAACACACACATACACCCACAAAGACAAACACAGATACACACACATCCACCCACAAAGACAAACACACACATCCACCCACAAACACCAACACACACATCCACCCACAAACACCAACACACACATACACCCACAAAGACAAACATAGATACACACACATCCACCCACAAAGACAAACACACACATCCACCCACAAACACCAACACACACATACACCCACAAAGACAAACACAGATACACACACATCCACCCACAAAGAAAAACACACACATCCACCCACAAACACCAACACACACATACACCCACAAAGACACACACAGATACACACACATACACCCACAAACACCAACACACACATACACACACCCACAAAGACACACACAGATACACACACATACACCCACAAAGACAAACACAGATACACACACATCCACCCACAAAGAAAAACACACACATCCACCCACAAACACCAACACACACATACACCCACAAAGACACACACAGATACACACACATCCACCCACAAAGACAAACACACACATCCACCCACAAAGACACACACAGATACACACACATCCACCCACAAAGACAAACACACACATACACCCACAAAGACACACACAGATACACACACATCCACCCACAAAGACAAACACACACATCCACCCACAAACACCAACACACACATACACCCACAAAGACACACACAGATACACACACATCCACCCACAAAGACACACACAGATAAGGAGATACCCAGAAAACATAACATAAAAACACAAAGAAGTAGGGGTGAATACACTGAAGGTAGATGAAAAAAACACACAAAAACATAAAAAAAATCTCTCACACAAATACTGAGTGATGACACTGGGAAAGGAGAGGAGAGAGCGAGGAGAGCAGAGAAAAGGAGAAGGAAGGGAGGAGAGAGAAAGGGAGAGATAGAGGAGGAGGAGCGGAGAATAGAGTGAGGAAAGGAAATGAGCGAGGGGAGGTGCAGAGAGTATTGGAGAGTGATGGAAGGAAATGGGAGAGAGGGAGGGGAGAGGGGGTGAGGGGAGGGGAGGGGAGAGAAGGGGAGGGGAGGGGAGAGGAGGGGAGAGGAGGGGAGGGGAGGGGAGTGGAGGGGAGAGGAGAGGAGGGGAAATGAGAGGACTTTGATGACCTACTTAAACAAGTTTCAAATCCTTTTCAGGGCACATTGAGAAGTACCGACACACACACACACACACACACACAGCAATGAGTTCTCTTTGAGAAGTCATGTCCAGGTTTAGCTTGTTGTCCTGCTTTAGTTTTACTCCACCATTTAAGCTTTCGGTTTCGCTCCACCTTTAAATCTTCAGGTTTCGTCCACTCTTTGAACTTTTGGTTTTAATCCACCCATAAACCTTCTGATTTTAATACACCCTTTAGCTTTTGGTTTACCATTTAGATTTAGTTTTTTATTCTAGCCTGTAGTTTTTGGTTTAACAACACCTGTCAGTTTTGAGTTTCACAGGCGACCCCACCATCATCATCAGTTGTTCTTCCAGGGAACTGTACGCCACCATCTGATCGCACATTTATTACGGCAACGTTCAGTGATGATTTGGCTCTCTTAGACATGGTAGTCAGGGTTTCTTTGGCTGTGCACATGCAGCATTTGCTCTGAAATACCTTTCATCTGTGATTGGTCAATGGTATTAACTGTTTTAATGTGTGACAATGTATGGTATGTGCCAAAGAAAAATGTCCATCCTGGATGGACAATAAAGTTGCATTCTATGCTATAACTCCTGGTATGTGTATGGGTAGGTATGTGATGGGTAGCAATGTGATGGGTAAGTATGTGATGGGTAGTTATGTGATGGGTAGGTGTGTGATGGGTAGGTATGTGATGGGTAGGTATGTGATGGGTAGGTATGTGATGGGTAGTTGTGTGATGGGTAGTTATGTGATGGGTAGGTGTGTGATGGGTAGGTGTGTGATGGGTAGTTATGTGATGGGTAGGTGTGTGATGGGTAGGTGTGTGATGGGTAGTTATGTGATGGGTAGGTATGTGATGGGTAGTTATGTGATGGGTAGGTGTGTGATGGGTAGTTATGTGATGGGTAGTTATGTGATGGGTAGTTATGTGATGGGTAGTTATGTGATGGGTAGGTATGTGATGGGTAAGAATGTGATGGGTAGTTATGTGATGGGTAGTTATGTGATGGGTAGTTATGTGATTGGTAGGTATGTGATGGGTAGGTGTGTGATGGGTAGTTATGTGATGGGTAGGTATGTGATGGGTAGTTATGTGATGGGTAGTTATGTGATGGGTAGGTGTGTGATGGGTAGTTATGTGATGGGTAGTTATGTGATGGGTAGTTATGTGATGGGTAGGTATGTGATGGGTAAGAATGTGATGGGTAAGAATGTGATGGGTAGTTATGTGATGGGTAGTTATGTGATTGGTAGGTATGTGATGGGTAGGTGTGTGATGGGTAGTTATGTGATGGGTAGTTATGTGATTGGTAGGTATGTGATGGGTAGGTGTGTGATGGGTAGTTATGTGATGGGTAGTTATGTGATGGGTAGGTGTGTGATGGGTAGGTGTGTGATGGGTAGGTGTGTGATGGGTAGGTGTGTGATGGGTAGGTGTGTGATGGGTAGTTATGTGATGGGTAGTTATGTGATGGGTAGGTGTGTGATGGGTAGGTGTGTGATGGGTAGGTGTGTGATGGGTAGGTGTGTGATGGGTAGTTATGTGATGGGTAGGTATGTGATGGGTAGTTATGTGATGGGTAGTTATGTGATGGGTAGTTATGTGATGGGTAGGTGTGTGATGGGTAGTTATGTGATGGGTAGTTATGTGATGGGTAGTTATGTGATGGGTAGGTATGTGATGGGTAAGAATGTGATGGGTAGGTGTGTGATGGGTAGTTATGTGATGGGTAGGTGTGTGATGGGTAGTTATGTGATGGGTAGGTGTGTGATGGGTAGGTGTGTGATGGGTAGTTATGTGATGGGTAGGTATGTGATGGGTAGGTATGTGATGGGTAGTTATGTGATGGGTAGGTGTGTGATGGGTAGGTATGTGATGGGTAGTTATGTGATGGGTATGTGTGTGATGGGTAGTTGTGTGATGGGTAGGTGTGTGATGGGTAGTTATGTGATGGGTAGGTATGTGATGGGTAGTTATGTGATGGGTAGTTATGTGATGGGTAGGTGTGTGATGGGTAGTTATGTGATGGGTAGTTATGTGATGGGTAGTTATGTGATGGGTAGGTATGTGATGGGTAGTTATGTGATGGGTAGGTATGTGATGGGTAAGAATGTGATGGGTAGTTATGTGATGGGTAGTTATGTGATGGGTAGGTATGTGATGGGTAGGTGTGTGATGGGTAGGTGTGTGATGGGTAGTTATGTGATGGGTAGGTATGTGATGGGTAGTTATGTGATGGGTAGGTATGTGATGGGTAGGTATGTGATGGGTAGGTGTTTGATGGGTAGGTGTGTGATGGGTAGGTATGTGATGGGTAGTTATGTGATGGGTAGGTGTGTGATGGGTAGTTGTGTGATGGGTAGGTGTGTGATGGGTAGTTATGTGATGGGTAGGTGTTTGATGGGTAGTTGTGTGATGGGTAGGTATGTGATGGGTAGTTATGTGATGGGTAGGTATGTGATGGGTAGTTATGTGATGGGTAGGTATGTGATGGGTAGGTATGTGATGGGTAGGTATGTGATGGGTAGTTATGTGATGGGTAGGTATGTGATGGGTAGGTATGTGATGGGTAGGTGTTTGATGGGTAGGTGTGTGATGGGTAGGTATGTGGTGGGTAGGTGTGTGATGGGTAGTTATGTGATGGGTAGGTATGTGATGGGTAGGTATGTGATGGGTAGGTATGTGATGGGTAGTTGTGTGGTGGGTAGGTGTGTGATGGGTAGGTATGTGATGGGTAGTTGTGTGATGGGTAGTTGTGTGATGGGTAGGTGTGTGATGGGTAGGTGTGTGATGGGTAGGTGTGTGATGGGTAGTTATGTGGTGGGTAGGTGTGTGATGGGTAGTTATGTGATGGGTAGGTATGTGATGGGTAGGTGTGTGATGGGTAGTTATGTAATGGGTTGGTATGTGATGGGTAGGTATGTGATGGGTAGGTGTGTGATGGGTAGGTGTGTGATGGGTAGTTATGTGATGGGTAGGTGTGTGATGGGTAGGTATGTGGTGGGTAGTTATGTTATGGGTAGGTATGTGATGGGTAAGTATGTGGTGGGTAGGTGTGTGATGGGTAGTTATGTGATGGGTAGGTATGTGATGGCTAAGTATGTGATGGGTAGTTATGTGATGGGTGGGTGTGTGATGGGTAGTATTACTCATAGTAGGTGACTGGTCAACCGTATTGCTAGCAGTTCTACTGTACTACCAGCAGTAGTTTATTGAGTAGAATGTACTTACTACTACCCGTCTCAGTTCCCAGGTGTTACGCTGCTATATTATTGTGCTGGGGGATATGAGGGATGTACTACTAACTTTTCTCAGACTCCTCCAGTTTTACATTTTAGGAGGAGATGAGGTCCTGGTCCACACCTGCGGATTACCGGGTTTGGGGGGCCCGTTGCTGTCCCTGTCCTAGTCCACCTGGTCATACTTCTGACCTAGTCTAAAATCAAATAGACTCTGGATTTATGTATTTATTATTCCAATTGGACTCTTAATATCTCACCCGGCACAGCCAGAAGAGGACTGGTCACCCCTCTGAGCCTGGGTCCTCTCTAGGTTTCTTCCTAAAATTCGACCTTCTTATAGAGTTTTTCCTAGCCACTGAAATGCAACACTACTGTTGTTTGCTCCTTGGGGTTTAAGGCCGGGTGTCTCTGTAAAGCACTTTGTGACAACTGCTGTTGTAAAAAGGGCTTTATAAATAAATGTGATTGATTGATTGATACTATTGGGTTCAGTGGTTAGGGATGTTCCACCTAGCTTCCACATCCACCCATTCACCTTTCCAACCATCAATTTTTCCACCTCTCCACCTGTCCACCCATCCACCTTTCCACCCATCCACCTGTGTACTTCTTCACCTATCCACCTATGAGGTGAAGTGGTATATGTGAGGTGGTATATGTGAGGTGGTATAGTATGTTTGAGGTGGTATATGTGAGATGGTATATGTGAGGTGGTACAGTATGTGTGAGGTGATACAGTATGTTTGAGGTGGTATATGTGAGGTGGTACAGTATATGTGAGGTGGTACAGTATGTTTGAGGTGTTATATGTGAGGTGGTACAGTATGTGTGAGGTGGTATATGTGAGATGGTACAGTATGTTTGAGGTGGTATATTTGAAGTGGTATATATGAGATGGTACAGTATGTGTGGGGTGGTATACGTGATGTGGTATATGTGAGGTGGTACAGTATGTGTGAGGTGGTACAGTATGTTTGAGGTGGTATATGTGAGGTGGTACAGTATATGAGAGGTGCTACAGTATATTTGAGGTGGTACAGTATATGTGAGGTGGTGTATGTGAGGTGGTACAGTATATGTGATGTGGTACAGTATATGTGAGGTGGTATATGTGAGGTGGTATATGTGAGGTGGTACAGTATATGTGAGGTGGTATATGTGAGGTGGTATATGTGAGGTGGTACAGTATATGTGAGATGGTATATGTGAGGTGGTATATGTGAGGTGGTATATGTGAGGTGGTACAGTATATGTGATGTGGTACAGTATATGTGAGGTGGTACAGTATATGTGAGATGGTATATGTGAGGTCGTACAGTATATGTGAGATGGTATATGTGAGGTGGTATATGTGAGGTGGTATATGTGAGGTGGTACAGTATATGTGATGTGGTACAATATATGTGAGGTGGTACAGTATATGTGAGATGGTATATGTGAGGTGGCATATGTGAGGTGGTACAGTATATGTGAGATGGTATATGTGAGGTGGTATATGTGAGGTGGTACAGTATATGTGAGATGGTATATGTGAGGTGGTATATGTGAGGTGGTACAGTATATGTGAGATGGTATATGTGAGGTGGTACAGTATATGTGAGGTGGTATATGTGAGGTGGTAAATGTGAGGTGGTACAGTATATGTGATGTGGTACAGTATATGTGAGATGGTATATGTGAGGTGGTATATGTGAGGTGGTACAGTGTGTGTGAGGTGGTATATGTGAGGTGGTATATGTGAGGTGGTACAGTGTGTGTGAGGTGGTATATGTGAGGTGGTACAGTATATGTGAGGTGGTACAGTGTGTGTGAGGTGGTATATGTGAGGTGGTATATGTGAGGTGGTACAGTGTGTGTGAGGTGGTATATGTGAGGTGGTACAGTATATGTGAGGTGGTACAGTGTGTGTGAGGTGGTATATGTGAGGTGGTATATGTGAGGTGGTACAGTATATGTGAGGTGGTATATGTGAGGTGGTACAGTATATGTGAGGTGGTACAGTGTGTGTGAGGTGGTATATGTGAGGTGGTACAGTGTGTGTGAGGTGGTATATGTGAGGTGGTACAGTGTGTGTGAGGTGGTATATGTGAGGTGGTATATGTGAGGTGGTATATGTGAGGTGGTACGTGAGGTGTTATGTATGAGGGATGTGAGGTGGTATATGTGAGGTGGTATATGTGAGGTGGTATATGTGAGGTGGTACAGTGTGTGTGAGGTGGTATATGTGAGGTGGTATATGTGAGGTGGTACAGTATATGTGAGGTGGTATATGTGAGGTGGTATATGTGAGGTGGTACAGTGTGTGTGAGGTGGTATATGTGAGGTGGTACAGTATATGTGAGGTGGTACAGTGTGTGTGAGGTGGTACAGTGTGTGTGAGGTGGTATATGTGAGGTGGTACAGTATATGTGAGGTGGTACAGTGTGTGTGAGGTGGTACAGTGTGTGTGAGGTGGTATATGTGATGTGGTACAGTATATGTGAGGTGGTATATGTGAGGTGGTATATGTGAGGTGGTACAGTGTGTGTGAGGTGGTATATGTGAGGTGGTATATGTGAGGTGGTACAGTGTGTGTGAGGTGGTATATGTGAGGTGGTACAGTGTGTGTGAGGTGGTATATGTGAGGTGGTACGTGAGGTGTTATGTATGAGGGATGTGAGGTACAGGGGATTGCTTTGCCTGGAGCAATCTACATCTTATATGTTAGTGGCTTTACATGAGCAACGGCATCATTCAAATCATACACACACAAACACACACACTCACACACACAGACACACACACTCTCTCACACACACACACACAGACACACACACTCTCTCTCAAACACACACAGACACACACACTTTCTTACACACACAGACACACAGACACATGCTGATGACTTCAGATGCAATTCATTAATAATGAAGATACTGGTACTTTTATTTAATACTGAAAAGCCTCTCTAGATTAGTCCTTGACTTCCACACACACACACACACACACACACACACAGACACACACATGCACACACTCAGACACACACACAAACATAAACAAACCAACAGTAATGCATACACAAGGAAACAAACACCATAAGATGTTGCATTAGATGGTTTCTGACTGTCTATTTTTGGCAGTAGGGAAGTACTCTTCCTCCCGCCCCCATTCTCTCTCTCTCTCTCTCTCTGTCTCTCAACATCACTCCCCCATTCTCTCTCAACCTATCTCCCCCATTCACTCTCTCATCATCTCTCCCCCATTCTCTCTCTCATCATCTCTCCCCCATTCTCTCTCTCATCATCTCTCCCCCATTCTCTCTCTCAACATCTCTCCCCTGGTTTCTCTCTCTCTTTCCCCCGGTTTCTCTTTCACCCACAGTTTCTCTCTCTCTCCCCCTCTCTCCTCTTTCTCTCTGACTCCCCCGGTTTCTCTCTCTCTCTTTTTCCCGGTTTCTCCCCCCCCCCTCTCTCCTCCTGTGTCTCCCACAGTTTCTCTCTCTCTCTCTCTCTCTTCCACAGTTTCTCTCTGTACCCCATTCAAATCATCTACTTCGCTCTTTTGAAGTTGCAGATAAGATAAGTCTTGTGATTGGCTGGAACAGATATGAGATAAGCCTGACTGGTTGAAGAGCTTCAGAGAAATAGATAGAAAGACCCTCTCTTTTCTCATCACACCCATGGAGAGCCTCTATGAGAAACACACACTCACGTGCCACATGCCAGAGATAGGGGAGGACAGAAGGGCAGAGGAGAGAGGGGGAGGGAGAGAGGGGGAGGGAGAGTGGGGGAGAAGACAAAGTGGGGACAGAAAAACATCCAGAGCAGAGGGATGATAACCATAAAGAGTTGGTTTGGAGGGAGGGAAAGAGGGGAGTGAGAGAGGGGGAGAGGAGAGAGAGAGAGAGAGGAGAGAGGAGAGAGGGGGAGGGAGAGAGGTGAGAGGGAGAGAGGGGCAGAGAAGAGAGAGACGGGGGGGGGGGTGAGAGGTGAGAGGGAGAGAGAGAGAGAGAGAAGAGAGAGGAGAGGGGGGGGAGAGGAGAGAGGGGGAGTGAGAGAGAGAGGGGAGAGAGGGGAAGGAAAAGAGGAGCAGAGGAGAGGGGGAGAGAGAGAGGGACAGAGAAAAAGGGGGAGGGAGAAGAGAGTAAATAGATTGCCAACACACATGAGGTGGAAAATTAGCTGCACTTTGTAGCCTCCTGCAAAACACTTGACCACATGAGACACATATTTCCATTGGATAATACAGAATCCAACCTGGGTTAACTCCTGTATCTGGCATGCATAATATCCCTGTGAATTTACTTTTACATTGTGCAATGAGCTGTCCTGAAAGTTACACAGCCCCAGATGTTTTTGGTCAGGCCAGAATTTTTTTCTATCCGCATTAACACAGCCTGAATGGCATCAACGAAACACGCACAACAGCAGCCAACTGGGACATTATTTCAAACGCATGCACTTTGTTACAATTGCGTTGCTTTATTTCCTGGTTGTTAACTGGAACCCAGCCTTCACAGCCCTGGAGGACTACAGGTTGGAGGATTTTAAGCACAATTCTATTTGTGATGTTAGGTTGTCTGTATTTTGGTGTAGAAGGCACTTCTTGTCAAAATTTTTCAGGTTGTTCACATTCTTGATAAACTTTGCTCTGGTGATGATATTTATGCCGAGGTAAGTGTTATTTATTTACTCTATCACAACTGTGTTTAGGTACAATTTATGATATTGGTACCTGCACATGGATATTATTAGGAAAATCAGGTTTTTTTTAAGATGGTCTAGGTGCTGCTGTCGACATTCGCTGGTTGGAGGCAGAAACACCAGATTACGTGTAAACAGAATACATTTGATTTCTGATCCAGTATTGTGGTTCTAGGTGCTACAGACATTCCAAAATGCTCTTGTCAATTCCTTTTTGAAAAGAGTGGGGCTCAAGTTGCAACCCTGTTTCACCCCTAACCCTGAGGAAATAAACCAGTTTAAACTGCACACAGTGTTGGTGTACATTGATTTCATAATAGCATATTTTTTTGCCCAGGCACAGTTTTCCATTACAGTAAACCCTCATGCCAAATTGAATCAAATGCTATTTTGAAATCAACAAATTATGAGAAGACCTTCTTCTTGCTATTTATTTATTTTTTGTCAATCAGGGTTTTTAGTGTAATGGGCAATATCCTGTTAAAAACAATACTAAGGATGGAAATGTCTCGCTCTCTCTCGAACACAAAAACCCACAAACACGCATACACACAAACACAAACTCAGTAACACACATACACACAAACCCACAAACCAGGCCCAGCAGCTCTGGATGGAGTTCATGACCACTTGTTGGAAATGACAACAGACATTCTCCCAGCCGACATTCCATGAACCCATGTCACATTGCATAGCATCGCAAAAACACACAGATCAGCTGGGTCCGTGTGTGGTTACGTGTGTGGTTGCGTGTGTGTGTGTGAGTGGCTTTGCGTATGTGTGTTGGGAGCCCTTGTGGGTGTGTGTGTTCTCTAAGGTGTCATATTTCTCAGGCCGTTTCAGCGTGTGTAACAGGAACAGAATCTCCTTCTGTGGGATTGCAGGCCCAGTGTGTAATAATATAGTGTGATTGACTCAGAAGGAAAGTAGTTAGAGTACTACCTTTCTCTGTCTCCTCTATTTCTCTCTGTCTCTCTCAAACACACACACTGTCTCTTTCCTTTCTCCCTCTCACACACACTGTCTCTTCACCTCTCTCTGTCGCTGTCTATCTCTATCTCTGCATTTTAAGTTTAAGGTCTTTTTTGGTCTGGGAAAAATTGTTTACTTTGCCAAAGCAAGTGGAGTGTAAGAAATTATAAATAAAAATGACACACATAAATGTTTCAAAATGATGAAGGCATTTGTTATGATTGCACATTGAGGGATTCTGCCTTTTTCGATTTGAAATGCTCTATGGATCTGTATGAATTGAGGGAAACGTGCCTCTAATGTGGTCAGTCATCCAGCAGGTTAGGAAGTGCAGCTGCGTTTCCACTTAATCAATTTCACAGGTATTCTACCACGGTGGGCCAAGGTAGTATTGCAATTAGCTTTCTTTTTGTGTGCATTTTTTGACTGTTTCAAATATTTCTCTTTTTGTTTTCTCACAATATGTTTGGGTCTAACTCTTTTGTTGTCCTGGAGCTCTTTGGGGAACATTTGGAGTTAAGTCTGTCTGTGTTGCTGTCCTGGGGATCTGTGGGGTTGAGTCTGTCTGTGTTGCTGTCCTGGGGATCTGTGGGGTTGGCTTGGGGTTGAGTCTGTCTGTGTTGCTGTCCTGGGGATCTGTGGGGTTGGTTTCGGGTTGGGTCTGTCTGTTGCTGTCCATGGGATCTGTGGGGTCCATTTGGAATTGTGATTGGGTGCGTGGGGTGGGCAACACTGGTTGGAATGGATTAGTTGCTGTTGCCTTTGAAGACTTTTAGATGCACTCATGCTTTTCTTGCAGAGAGGAATGGTCCAATGTGGGCCTTGGGGTGTTGTTGCAGGATTTGGTGCTGAAGTAGATTTGAGTGTCATCAGCATATCACTGGAATTCATGGTTGATGAGACAGAGGATCTGACCAAGGGGAGGATATAGATGATGAAGAGTAAGGGACCGTGAACAGAGCCCTGAGGGATACCCCCTGTAACTGTATCTTCAGGTTCATCCCTCTGTTGATCAGCACTTTCTTATATAAGGTTTGATGGTGGCTTTCCTTTAGGAAGGTGAGAGCACTATTGGATTTTGATCATTTTAGGTGTAGTCATAATTCGGTTCTGCATGCTTTATTTGAGGTTTTCATTAAAATGTAAAGAAAACAAAATGCAATGATGAGCAAATAATCTAAACCATGTATTCAATAGAAAATAGTAGAAAACAAATAAAATGTTGAAACTGAGAAATTTTTATGTTTTTTATGTCCACTTTGAATCGGATGCTAGCAACAAATAAAAAAAAAAGAAGCAACAAAAGACCGGAAAAGTCACGTAATAAAATGAAAAAAACTTGGTGGAACATCTTGCAGCTAATAGGTTAATTGGCAACAGGTCAGTAACATGATTGGGTATAAAAAGAATAGGCCAGAGAAGATGAGTCTTTCAGAAATAAAGATGGGGAGGGGTTCATCACTCTGTGAAAGACTGTGCAGGCAAATTGAGCAGCAATTTAAGAATAAAGTTTCTCAGCATAAAATTGCAAAGAGTTTGGGGATCTCAACATCAACATAATATGATTCATATGGATCCACGTGTACATTGTGTTCTGGTGACGGAAGTTAGACAGGGGCTAATTACCATTTGCACTAAGCCTAATGGTTTGGAAACAGCAAAAAAAAGGTATTAACTTTTTTTTACCACCCTAAATAATAATTAAGAACAACTATATATTAAATGAACATCAATGGTAATTTATTAGTTAAATAAACCACAGCACACAACATAGACTGCGTTCTGACAGGCCTGACGAGTCATGAGTTTGCCGTGTTTGTATCTACTCCTGTCACCCTGGGCAACCACCCTGGGTGGAGATTATGTTGGGGTACATAGTGCCGCATAGCAGAACACGTTCAACTTTCATCAGTATCTGTGTCTGTGACCATGGCAACAGTGACGTTGATGCAACCTGGGAATAACAGTTTATTATTCTGTTTAAATGTACACATTTAGCCTAGCTTACACAATTCTTAAACGTCTATCCACAGGTTGCATTGAGAAAGCAGTGCGTGGAAAGGCTAAAATCAGGAATTCAATGCCCAGATTAAGCCCCACCTCCACTCTAATAGAGGCTCAAAACTTGGTTTTTAGAAGACATGACTTGAACGAAGGCGGAAAGAAATTGTAATTGCAAGAAGAAACAAACATGAAAAAAAATAAAACATGTTTGATAGAAAAAAATGTAAGATTGGACGCGAAAATCCATTTAATAATTCTAGTGAAGTGAAGTTTGTTTTTTCATACTAAGAATTATTTCAGTTATGCTTTTCTTTTCTTATTCAATTTGGCACCATAGATTCAGAGCATCAGGAGAAATCTGTATGCAAGGGACAAGGGCAAAAACCAATACTGGATGGCCCTGATCTTCGGGCCCTCGGGCGGCACGGCATTGAAAACAGAAATTATTCTGTAGTGGAAATCACTGCATGGACTCAGGAACACTTCTGAAAACCATTGTTTGTGAACACAGTACATCGCATTCACTAATGCAGGTTAAAACTCTACCATGCAAAAAAGAAACAATGTATAAACAAGATCCAGAACCACCGCCGCCTTCTCTGGGCTCAAGCTCATTTAAGACAGACTGAGGTGAAGTGGAAAACAGCCCTGTGGTCTGATGAATAAAAATGTGAAAAAATTTTTAGTAATCATGGATTACCGCATCCTCTGGACTAAAGAGGAGAGGGACCATCAAGGTTTTATTCAGTGGACAGTTCAAAAGCCAGCATCCGTGATGGTATGGGGGTGCATTAGTGCACATGGCATGGGTGACCTGCACATCTGTGAAGGCACCATTAATGCGGAACAATATATACAAGTTTTGGAGGAACATATGCTGCCATCTAGACAACTTCATTTTCAGGGACGGCCTTGTTTATTTCAGCAAGACAATGCCGAACCACATTCTGCATGTACTACAACAGCATGGCTCCGTAGTAAAAGAGTCCAGGTGCTAAACTGGCCTGTCTGCAGTCCAGATCTGTCATTTGGCTCATTATGAAATGAAAAATATATCAAAGGAGACCCCAAACTGTTAAGCATCTGCAATCCAATATCAAGTAAGAATGGAGAAACATTTCACTTTCAAAACCACGGCAACTGGTCTCCTCAGTTCCCAAACATTTACAGAGTATTGTTAAAAGAAGAGGTGATGCAACACAGTGGTAAACATGCCCCTGTCCCAACTTAATTGAAATGTGTTACTGGCATCAAATTCAAAAAGGGCATACATTTTATTCCAGAAACAATAACATTTCTCCGTTTCTACATGTGATGTTGTCTTTGTACTATTTTCAATTAAATAAAGGGATAAATGATTTGCACATCATTGCTTTCTGTTTTTATTTGCATTTTATGCAGCCACCCACATTTTTGGGAAACTGGGTTGTATTAAAAAATAAACTATACATATGACTGTTCCTGTTATTTGAACACATTGGCTCCCTTTACCTAGAACAGGAATCGGGCCTCCTTTACCAACAACAGGAATAGGGCCTCCTTTACCAACAACAGGAATAGGGACCCCCTTTAGCTGCAACAAGATTTAGGCCCCCTTCACCTGCAACAGAAATTGCCCCCCCCCCCTCCCACAACAGTAGTACTGTATTATATTCTCTCTCCTCTGTGAAGTACTGCAGTACTCCTGTTCACCAAGATGGATAGAGAAGATACTCAAATTACTGAACCTCTTGTTTCACCAAGACTTAAGGAGAGGATACTCATATTGCTAAACCTCCTTTTCACCAAAACGGAGGGAGGATACTCATATTCCTAAACCTCCTTTTCACCAAAACGGAGGGAGGATACTCATATTCCTAAACCTCCTTTTCACCAAAACGGAGGGAGGATACTCATATTCCTAAACCTCCTTTTCACCAAAACGGAGGGAGGATACTCATATTCCTAAACCTCCTTTTCACCAAAACGGAGGGAGGATACTCATATTCCTAAACCTCCTTTTCACCAAAACGGAGGGAGGATACTCATATTCCTAAACCTCCTTTTCACCAAAACGGAGGGAGGATACTCATATTCCTAAACCTCCTTTTCACCAAAACGGAGGGAGGATACTCAGGGTTTAACAAGCAGGGGACAGGAAGATAAACGGGACCAGCGTAGGAAAGAGGAGATAGAAGAGGAGATAGTTGGAAAGATCAAGAGAGAACAGGAGATAGTTGGAGGGTGCCCTGCTATTATAATTATCAGGATACTGATACAGACACAATAGCCCTATGTAGAGTGGCAATCTCAGTTAGCATCAGCTAGCATCGGCCAGCATTCTCACTGCAATATCAGTGGATGTCTCCTATCTTAGTGGATGTCTCCTATCTTAGTGGATGTCTCCTATCTTAGTGGATGTCTCCTATCTTAGTGGATGTCTGCCATCATAGTGGAGGTCTGCTATCTTAGTGGATGTCTGCTATCTTAGTGGATGTCTGCCATCATAGTGGATGTCTGCTATCTTAGTGGATGTCTGCTATCTTAGTGGATGTCTGCCATCATAGTGGATGTCTGCTATCTTAGTGGATGTCTCCTATCTTAGTGGATGTCTCCTATCTTAGTGGATGTCTGCTATCATAGTGGATGTCTGCTATCTTAGTGGATGTCTGCTATCTTAGTGGATGTCTGCTATCTTAGTGGATGTCTCCTATCTTAGTGGATGTCTCCTATCTTAGTGGATGTCTGCTATCTTAGTGGATGTCTGCCATCATAGTGGATGTCTCCTATCTTAGTGGATGTCTGCTATCTTAGTGGATGTCTCCTATCGTAGTGGATGTCTGCTCTCTTAGTGGATGTCTGCTATCTTAGTGGATGTCTCCTATCGTAGTGGATGTCTGCTATCGTAGTGGATGTCTCCTATCGTAGTGGATGTCTGCTATCGTAGTGGATGTCTTCTAACTTAGTGGATGTCTTCTTACTTCGTGGATGTCTGCTCTCTTAGTGGATGTCTCCTATCTTAGTGGATGTCTGCTATCATAGTGGATGTCTGCTATCTTATGGATGTCTGCTATCATAGTGGATGTCTGCTATCTTAGTGGATGTCTGCTATCATAGTGGATGTCTGCTATCTTAGTGGATGTCTGCTCTCTTAGTGGATGTCTGCTCTCTTAGTGGATGTCTCCTATCTTAGTGGATGTCTGCTATCTTAGTGGATGTCTGCTCTCTTAGTGGATGTCTCCTATCTTAGTGGATGTCTGCTATCGTAGTTAGCATCAAGTAACTGTCCTGAAAGCTACACTAACTGTTGTAGCTTTCAAAGCAAAATCAGTGGATGTCTAATCTCAACAGCTAGCCTAAGATATCAGTTAAGCAAAAAAAGAGAAACACATACATTTAAAAAAAAACATGTTCTGTATTTCTGTGGTATAGTATCTCCCCGTCCCCAGATGGGATATCAGGTGTGTATAATTAATTATCAGGTACAATACACAAGCTGCCCATGGTGCTAACCTAGTAAGCTTTTGCTGAGTATCCCATGTCTACTGACTGTCAGTTAGCGTTCCCGGTCTAGTGACTATCAGTAAACATCTCTGGTCAAGTGACTGTCAGTATCTCTGGTCTACTGATTATGTTAGTCTCCCTGGTCAAGTTACTGTCTGTTAGTATCTCTGGTCTAGTGATTGTCCGTATCTCTGGTCTAGTGATGGTCAGTCAGTATCTCTGGTCTAGTGACTGTCAGTTGGTATCACTGGCCTAGTGGCTGTCAGTATCTCTGGTGTAGTGATTGTCAGTTAGTATCTCTGGTGTAGTGATTGTCAGTTAGTATCTCTGGTCTAGTGATTGTCAGTTAGTATCACTGGTCTAGTGATTGTCAGTTAGTATCTCTGGTCTAGTGATTGTCAGTTAGTATCTCTGGTCTAGTGATTGTCAGTTAGTATCACTGGTCTAGTGATTGTCAGTTAGTATCACTGGTCTAGTGATTGTCAGTTAGTATCTCTGGTCTAGTGATTGTCAGTTAGTATCTCTGGTCTAGTGATTGTCAGTTAGTATCTCTGGACTAGTGATTGTCAGTTAGTATCTCTGGTCTAGTGATTGTCAGTTAGTATCTCTGGACTAGTGATTGTCAGTTAGTATCTCTGGACTAGTGATTGTCAGTTAGTATCTCTGGTCTAGTGATTGTCAGTTAGTATCTCTGGTCTAGTGATTGTCAGTTAGTATCTCTGGTCTAGTGATTGTCAGTTAGTATCTCTGGACTAGTGATTGTCAGTTAGTATCTCTGGTCTAGTGATTGTCACTGGGCTGGACATCAGGTATTATGTTTGTGAAGCTGTAGTGGGGATCTCTATCTGCCAAGACTCAGTTTCAATCCACCCCAACCCTCCATCTAATTTCCCCATCTCTCACTCTTCGCCTCCCTGCTTTGTTTCTCAACCTCCCTCTATCGTCTCACTTTCCACCTCCCTCCCTGCTCCCTATCTCCACCTCGGCGTCCCTCCACCTCCCTCTCTTTCCACCACCTCCCTCCCATCCTCTGCCAGTGGCCAGAGAAGCGCTGAGGCGGCACTGGATCCAATTTCACAAGCACCACTCAGAACAACCTGCCAACACAGCCAGGGAGAGAGAGATGAGGAGAGGGAGGGAGAGAGAGATGAGGAGAGGAAGGGAGGGAGAGATGAGGAGAGGAAGGGAGGGAGGGAGAGTTGGCGGTACCAAGGATGGATGGGGGGGGGCCTGTATGACAGTGTCTAGCATCCATTCAGCCAGGATACCACTACAAATGGCCACTCATACAGCCTTCATTAAGCTGCTATAATTCATCATACAGGGTTCATAAGGGTAGAACATTGCACATGTACCTTTCTATAACTGCACAGAATAGGATAGAAATGACATACATAGCCTTCATAGGTCTCCGTATTGCATTTCACATAGGCTTCATAAAGGTATAAAAATACATGATCAACACACTGCAAGGACTGGCATTAAAGAGCCAGGGAGACAGGAAACTAGGACAAACTAGGAGATATTTCTGTACTGACTGTTACAGTAATGTGAGGCTGGACAAGGAAAGAGAGAGAATTGACAACACACACACACTCATACACACACACACACACACACTTTGAGAGAGCAGTCAGTATGAATACTGATAGACTATATTGTCTGTTTTACCCCAGCCTTTCATTCTCACTAAGCCAATTCACCCTTATCACTCCAATATAAGCTGCTTTGAATGGGCACGGTGTGTGTGTGTGTGTGTGTTTCTGAGAATGTCCATGCTTCCTGTTCCTCTCTCTCATCTTCCCGCCACTCTCTCACAAACTCCTCTCTCTCCTTCTCTCCCTCACTCAATCTTTCTCTCCCTCTCCCTCCCCCTCTCTCTCTCTCTCACCCTCTCTCCCTCTCTCCCCCTCTCTCCCTCAATCCCTCTCTCTCGCTCTCCCTCAATCCCTCTCGCTCTCCCTCACTCCCTCTCTCTCTCATTCTCGAACAAAAGCGGTCAAATTCCAGGTTTGGCGCCTACACACATAGAACAATATAGAATATTTGCACCCCATAATGGAACAACAAAACACACACTCACACACACACACACAGACAGAGAGAGAAGCACAAATGAACGCCATAAATGCCAACACAAACACTCAAAACACACACACCCAATCACCCATAAAGGGACAGCACCACACGTGTGTTAAACCTGGAAGACAGGTGATAAACATAGGTGTCATAAAAGGACTAAGTCAGTCATTATAACTTGACGTAGCAGTAATTACCTGTACCATGAATAATGACAATACTAAGCCACTCGTTACAACTTTACATTAACTACATGCATTGTGACAAAACTAAGCAGTCATAGTAATTCCTCATAGCTAGATTGCACACATCATAGAGGACTAGTTCAGTATTATAACTGGACATAGCTCTCATTACACATTCCACAAAAAGTCCTTATGCGTTATCTTTTTGATCCTTCCCTCTGTCCCTCTCTCCATGCACCCTCCCTTTCTCCTCCCTCCTCCACACTCCCACTCTCTCTACCTCTCCCCTCCCTCACTCACTTTTCCTCTCTCTCCCTCCATACTCCCCCTCTCCCTCTGTCCTTTGTCTCATTAATCCTTGACCAGGAGTTGAACTTCTGATCGTATCAAAGCAACAGTCAGAGAAAATCAGGAGAACTACGGGGTTCTCTAGTCCTGTTGTAAAGAACTGAGTCTAATAACAGGATAATGAACTACAGACTACAGGGTTCTCTAGTCCTGTAGTAAAGAACAATGTCTTATAACAGCATTCTTATCTACAGACTAAAGGGTTCTCTAGTCCTGTAGTAAAGAACAGAATCTAATAAAAGCATACTGATCTACAGACTACAGGGTTCTCTAGTCCTGTAGTAAAGAACTGAGTCTTATAACAGGATACTGATCTACAGACTACAGGGTTCTCTAGTCCTGTAGTAAAGAACTGAGTCTTATAACAGGATACTGATCTACAGACTACAGGGTTCTCTAGTCCTGTGGTAAAGAACTAAGTCTTATAACAGGATAATGAACTACAGACTACTGGGTTCTTTAGTCCTGTAGTAAAGAACAGAGTCTAAGAACAGCGTTCTGATCTACAGACTAAAGGGTTCTCTAGTCCTGTAGTAATGTACTGAATCTAATAACAGGTGACTGTAGTACAGCACTAGGTTGTTTAGTACAGTGATGTATTTTATAGCACAGGGCAAAGCTTGTGCAGTACAGTGATGTGTTATATTGTACAGGGTTTGGTTGTGTAGTACAGGGCTCGATTGAGTAGTACATTCCTGCGTTTGTCGTACAGGGATGTGTTATATTGTGCAGTACTAGTTAGTGTAGCACAGAACTGGGTTGTGTATTACTGGACTAGGTCATCTAGTCCTCCTGGGACAATACACCTGTGTATGATTAAAACCACTGGCTTGAGACGTTGTCCTGAAATCACGATCTGCAATCTTTCTCATAGGACAACCCGGTAACACAAGAAACAAAATCCTTATCAGCGAAGTCCAATTCCGTAACTCAATTCCACTTCTGTAACACAAGTTCTCTCTGGAAACATAAGCCCAGTTCCGTAACATAAGTTTACTTCCGTAACAATGGCATGTTCTGCTCGTTCTCAAAACAAGTAAATCACCATCAGATAAATGTCAGGATAATTAGCTAACATAATTGGTTACTTGTGAGGGTATTTTTACTGCTAGCTGTGTTTGAATCCTTTTCTTCAACATGTGGACCACAGTCTCCACGTTATTGTGCTGACAGTGGAACTGCAGTCATCACCTTGAAACTAAAAACAAACAGTGACTCATGAAGAGCCTGGCCTGGATCTTTCATCAGCCTTCTACATAAAGTCAAAGCTGGGACCGATTATAATCAATGACAAACTGAAACATTTAACCCTCTAATGACTAGAAATTATCGCAGATCTATCTGTGCTACTATAGCAACTTTCGCTACACTAAATGAACCATGTCACAATTTTCAGCGGTTGTCCAAATCTAATTTATGTGACACGTCAAACACCTGGGTCGTGGTTGGGGTCAGGGTCAGGTGCCAGGTGAATGTCGAGTTAAGGTCTGGGTCGGGGCTGGGCTAGAATGTAATGCCTACAAACAACAGGAACTCATTGGAGTGAATGAGTGATAGATTTAGCGATAAAGTCCTGTTAAAACCCACCACCACCAAAATCAAACACACACACAGACCCTCAGCAGGCAGATACAGCAAACACACACACAGAAATATGACATGTAAGCAAGCAATTAGAAGGGTCTGGCCTTTTCCTAGCCGATGAGTCGGGCTGGGTTGTGTGTATGTGTGTGCGTGGGTGTCTGTGTGTGTTTGTGTGTGTGTGTGCGGTCAGACAGATGTGATCGATCCATTTGATGACTGAATTGCTGTCTCTGTCTTTTTCTATCTGGCCCAGGGGACTAGATTACACCAGACGGCAATCAGGTGACAAAGAGAGAGAGAGAGAGAGCGAGGGAGATCATGTCAGTAAAGTGTGTGTGTGTCTGTGTGTTGTCTGTGTCTATGGCCTTACTTACATTTACGATACGTTTTCTGAGACATTTTGAAGAAGACTTGAGATTACCTCGAGATGCCACCTTCTAAGGTAGCACACCTTCAATATAGAACCCCCTGGAGTTTTGCATGTTTCTGGCAAGTGAACATCCTTTGCAGTGTGCACGCATATCGCTCGATTTTTCAGTAATTGGCGGCCTAAATCCTGCGTGGTACTGCTCAAATATGCCGGTGTAAATTAAAATGTTATGGAAATGATTATGCAAACTAAGATAAGTCTTGCATTTTATTGTCTCTCTCTTAATGTAAAAAACACGATGTTCATGTGGGGACCCAAAGTCATCAGGACAAGTAGGTGACACCAGACAAATTGGTCACCAGGAGTTTGTTTGGCAGGGTTAGGGTTAGGGATATGGTTAGGGTTAGGGTTTTGGCACTGTCCATGTGCTGTATGTGAACAAAGGAAATGTTCCTTTGGGGACTGTACAGTTATTATCTTTTAATGGGTATGTTATGTTTAGTCATTAATTTTAGGTTGTTGAAGTTAAGGTTAGGGATTGGCACAGGGATTCCTATATCAGGGTTCCAGAAGGATAAGAAAAATGCGCCTGTTCGTGTATGTTTGTGTGTTTGTTTGTGTATGTGTGTGTTTGTTTGTGTATGTGTGTGTTTGTGTGTATGTTTTTGTGTGTGTGTGTATGTGGGTGTGTGTGAGTGTATATGTTTGTGTAGGTATGTGTTTGTTTGTGTATGTGTAAGTTTGTGTGTATGTCTGTGTATGCATGTGTTTGTGTGTGAGTGTGTTTGTATGTATGTGTGTGTGTATATGTGTTTTTGTGTGTATGTGTGTGTTTGTGTGTATGTTTATGTATGTGTGTGTTTGTGTGTATGTGTGTGTATATTTGTGTAAGTTTGTGTTTGTGTGTATGTTAGTGTACGTGTGTTTGTGTGTATGTGTGTGTTTGTGTGTATGTCTGTGTATGTGTGTGAGTGCGTGTATGTGTGTGTTTGTGTGTGTATGTGTGTGTTTGTGTGTGTTTGTGTGTATGTCTGTGTATGTGTGTGTATGTGTGAATGTGTGTGTATGTGTGTTTATGTGTGTGTTTATGTTTGTGTATGTGTGTGTATGTATGTGTTTGGGGGTGTTTGTGTATGTGTGTGATTGTGTGTATGTGTGTGTTTGTGTGTATGTTTGTGTAAGTCTTTTTATGTGTGTGTATGTGTGTGACTGTGGGTCTGGTGACTGGGGCTTTCGGACAACTGATCGGCTGGGTGACCAAATCTTATTTCATGCTCGTTAGCTGCAACAGGCAAAAGCCTAGAGGCTAGGGAGGGAGGGGGGAGGGAGGGGGGAGGGAGGAGGGAGGAGGAGGGAGGAGGGAGGAGGGAGGAGGGAGGAGGAGGGAGGAGGAGGGAGGAGGGAGGGAGGAGGGAGGGGGGAGGGGGGGAGGAGGGGGGAGGAGGGATGAAGGGAGGGGCTGAGGAGAGAGCTGGGGGGAGGTTGAAGGGGAGTGACTGAGAAGGGAGAAGTGGGGGAGGGACATTGGAGGGGAGGGGCTAAAGACGGACAAGAGGGGGAATGGATGGTTGAAGTGTTCATTAACAAGATTCTCAGGACTGGAGTGGCCGAGAGATTGAGTTTCCCTGACTTGAAGACCTTCCGCTGTTTTCCTCCTAACTGGGCCAGAGAGAGAGACAAGAGTGGATGGAGTTTGCACAGCCCCCCCACATAACCCTAACCCTCCACTCTCTACCTAACACCAACCCTAGTAAAGAATACCCTCATTTCCTCTCTCCCTCCCTGCCTCCCTCTGTCACATGCTTTCAGAAAGCAGGACAAGGGCAGAACAATACTTCAACAACCAAACACCAAAGAACATAATCTTATTACAGTATAAACACACATCCAGGACAACACACATCATCCGGGACAACACACACATCATCCGAGACAACACACCCACAGGAAATCATCCCTATCACCCAGGACAATACACCCACAGGACATCATCCATATCACCCAGGACAACACACACATCATCCGAGACAACATACCCACAGGAAATCATCCATATCACCCAGGACAACACACCCACAGTAAATCCTGCATATCATCCAGGTCCACACACTCATATCATCAAGGATAACACACTCAAATCATCCAGGACAACACTCTCATATCATCCGCCATCCACGTAGCAAGAACAGCTAAAAGAGATTGTAAAATGTAAATTGTAAAATGGTACTAAAATTTTAGTTGGACTAGCACTGATTTTAGCACTGCCTTTAATCATTAATTGTTATGGAAAATATAAAATTTACATATCCAACATACGTTGGATAATGTTGCTCAATGGAAGCTTGTCTAATGTCAGAAATGGACACTGAGTTGCACCCCAGGGCAGGCTCCTTGGCCTGTCACATTTCCATATTTTCACAACCATCTTCCCACCTGTCTAACGAGGAACTAGAATGCAAAAATAACAACAAACTGGGTGTCACGGGTGCACAGATCAACAAAGAGCATTGTATTTGATTGTATTTACACATGAAGCAGTTTGGGTAGAAAGGTTCCGCCCCCATTCAGCGTCAACAAGGACATGCACAGACATTCTGGGAGATTCTGGGAAGGTGACCAGGGCAAACCCTAGAAAAAGTGTAACTCTCAACTGCAAATTCAAAACATTCACAGCAGGTAACAATCAATATTATCGACACCCGTGACACCCGTGACACCCGTGATACCCGTGACACCCGTGATACCCGTGACACCCATGATACCCTGTGACACCCGTGATACCCGTGACACCCGTGATACCCGTGACACCCTGTGACAGCCATGACACTCGTGATACCCGTGACACCCGTGATACCCATGATACCCGTGACACCCGTGATACCCGTGACACCCGTGACACCCGTCACACCCGTGATACCCGTCACACCCGTGATACCCGTGACACCCGTCACACCCGTGACACCCGTGATACCCGTGATACCCGTGACACCCGTGATACCTGTGACACCCGTGATGACTCATGGCCAGAGACAAATGCCTCAGAAAGCAAAGATGGCCAACAAATACAAGAACGGACGCAAACATTAGCTGTTTTAACCTCAAAATGAATCAAGAGAACCATTACAGTCAATCTCAATACCTTAGTTAATGACAAAACACTTGGCATTTTAGTAGATTGCGTACACAAATGATATTGAAGCAGCTACTATATTTATATATGCCAGTTTGATGTCCTTTAACATATATAACTCCCTCACAGAAGGCAGTACTTCCCTGGCCAGGATGTAGCCTTCAGAAGGCATAGTGACAGGGGGATCAACTGGCAGTGTAGTCCAACCTGGCATGTTAGAGTATGCATTTATGAAACACCAGCTTAAAAAAAACTTTCCCCATATACACAACATACATCACAGCACAAAAAGCTAGATTTCTTAATTCCAAATTGTAAATGCCCCAGATTGCTAATCCAGACTTTCCTTAAAACACAACATTGAGTCTTCCCATAGGAATGGATGGTGTCATGTGACCAGAGTCTTTGTCCCAGATTTGGGAGGTTAACGGTTAATGACGTGGCATTGCAACCAGAGGCTGACAGCGTCCAAGCAGCCGAAACACAGGCGGATATAGTCAGCCTCTACCATACATGTAGCTGGGTCGTTCTGTGGGAAATGATAAGCATACAACACGTAATTCCACAGGAACAAAGAGGAACACCTGATTGGCAGAGGCCATATTAAAAACGGCAAGAATATATTTACTTTGTTTAAGGATGATTGAACTGCACACTAACCTAAAACACTAAAACAATATTTCATTAATTCATTACTATTGAATTATTGGTTTCAAGTTAGTACTATTGTGCACAATCCTTTATTGAGGCTATAAATCCAAACAGCAGGGACATTTTAATCTAACTAATAGAGTAATGAGGCCCTGTTAATAATGAATTTGAATGACTCATTGTTATTGTATAAGTTGTGGGTCCACGCAACATATTATTAGTCCACAAAGGCCCCATAGCGGGCTGCATTTAAGATGCATCACTCCAACAATGGACAACAGACTGACTTGATGGCCAATTGAAATAATTAGCTCGTGACTTGCTAGACAAAGAGAAAGTGACGCATATAATTGCTATCCTAATCATTAACGCATTTGTCAGTTGCCTTTCCACTGATGTAAAAAAAGAATTCTAATAGCGGAATGGACACATAACTTCCATGTTACCCACCAGCTGAACGATGTGCCATCCTGAGACTCCCTGGGTCCAGTTCAGCCGTGAAGTCTGACGTGCTACAGACCTTTACAAGCTGAGGTGTGATTCAGGGTTTGAAAAAATGCCTGCACACCCAGCAGTTCTGCAGATAAGTTAGGCCGATGTGTTTTATACAGGAGCCTAACAGTGTGGTTATGTACTTGATGGGTTATAACCTTTGTCGAGAGCCCACTTGGAGACGAGGGGGGTGGGGTTACAACCTTAGACGAGAGCCCACAGGGAGGAGAAGAGGGAGGTGGGGTTATAACCTTAGACGAGAGCCCACTTGGAGGAGACGAGGGAGGTGGGGTTATAACCTTAGACAAGAGCCCACAGGGAGGAGACGAGGGAGGTGGGGTTATAACCTTAGACAAGAGCCCACAGGTAGGAGACAAGGGAGGTGGGGTTATAACCTTAGACGAGAGCCCACAGGGAGGAGAAGAGGGAGGTGGGGTTATAACCTTAGACGAGAGCCCACTTGGAGGAGACGAGGGAGGTGGGGTTATAACCTTAGATGAGAGCCCACAGGGAGGAGAAGAGGGAGGTGGGGTTATAACCTTAGACAAGAGCCCACAGGTAGGAGACGAGGGAGGTGGGGTTATAACCTTAGACGAGAGCCCACAGGGAGGAGACGAGGGAGGTGGGGTTATAACCTTAGACAAGAGCCCACAGGGAGGAGACGAGGGAGGTGGGGTTATAACCTTTGACAAGAGCCCACAGGTAGGAGACAAGGGAGGTGGGGTTATAACCTTAGACGAGAGCCCACAGGTAGGAGACGAGGGAGGTGGGGTTATAACCTTAGACAAGAGCCCACAGGTAGGAGACGAGGGAGGTGGGGTTATAACCTTAGACGAGAGCCTACAGGGAGGAGACGAGAGGGGTGGGGTTATGGGGTCAGAAACTGACAGTCGACTAGATATTTAAGATGTTACAATAGATGGCACCAACAATTCTGGAAATGTAATATTTGAGGACAAGAGGGCCTTGAGATAGTGAAACACCAATTGAATGGATCAAAAAGACTTCTGTTATTTCTGGGTAGCAGCATGTAATGCACCTATGCCCCCATGTTCAGGAACACTTAAAGGAGAATCACACTTTTCTCAGCTGAATATTTGGCGATTTTAGTTTTTTCTCAAATGCAGACATGCTTTGGGTCAGACCACACCCCAGACCACACCCCAGACCACACCCCAAACCATACCCTAGACCATACCCCAAACCACGCCCCAGACCACACCCCAGACCACACCCCAAACCATACCCTAGACCATACCCCAAACCACGCCCCAGACCACACTCCAGACCACGCCCCAGACCACGCCCCAAACCACGCCCCAGACCACACCCCAAACCACGCCCCAGACCACGCCCCAGACCGCACACCAGACCGCACACCAGACCACACCCCAAACCATACCCTAGACCATACCCCAAACCACGCCCCAGACCACACTCCAGACCACGCCCCAGACCACGCCCCAAACCACGCCCCAGACCACACCCCAAACCACGCCCCAGACCACGCCCCAGACCGCACACCAGACCGCACACCAGACCGCACACCAGACAACACGCAAACCACGCAGCAGGCCAGGGCCCATGTCTAAGCAGTCGATTGATGAAAAAATGACTGACACAACCCGGTAACACATCACCCACACACACACACACACACCGTTAAGCATGAAACACACACACACACACACACAGAGAGACACTGGAACAATCTAGAAAGGATTACATGGTCCTCGTGAGTCGATATACAAACCTGTCATGCTGACGGCAGGAAACAAAGCCGTGTGACGTGGTGTGCTGATGCGTGACCAAGTGTGAGTGTGTGGGTTGTAACCTGTGGGGGTGTAAACTTGTGTGTATGTGTAACTATGTGCGTGAACTTGAGGATGTATTCATTGCACTGATATTGTGCTCCTACCATTCTCCCCATGTTCAAGAATAGACACACACACACACACACACACACACACACGTCAGCTGAGAAAATCCAACATGATTCCCGGTGTTAGGGATGGGATTCCACAGCTACAGATTTGTAATATTAGGGTTTTACTGTGACAGAACATGACACGCAGCATTCATGGCTGACTACCTAGACAAAATGAGTTTTAGCGTTTATAAAACACATGATGACGATTGTCATTATTTAAATTGTTATACTATAACGTCTGCAGTAGAAATGACATGTTATGTTTTCTGTTCTCTGGCGTAGGAAAAGATGCAGTTAACAAAGACAGCTTTGCAGCGCTTTGCCTCTGCTTTCTGGCACGGACATATGTGGTTGCCCCGGGCTGCGGCTGTCACAGGCTGCAGAGCTCCTCACCACTGATGCGAGCAGACGGGGGGACGTGATTGGGTGACGGAAGCAGTGGGGGGGGGTTAGGAAAAGTGTGGAGGTAGGATGGAGAAATCAGGGAGGGGGGGGGGGGGAGATTGGAAGGAGAGAGAACAAGAGAGAGGGGAGGGAGAATGAGGGTGAGACAAACACACACACACATGCACTTATTTTACAATAGTTCTGAGGACTTTTTTGGAACCACAACAGTCACGCACACACACACACACGGATCACACCAGACAAACAGTCACACACACTGAACACCACATACACACTTTTTTACCTCATGTGACAAACATACAAAAACACTTTTAGAAAGGTGGAAGGTTTGTAATGTTTAGGCATCCTTTTCCTTTGGCCGACACACTATGAGCAATAATAGTCATGTGTCTGTCCATCAAACTGCAACAGAAAGAAAAGATATTTAAACATAAAAAAACCGACCCGGCTTGCAAGAAGGAGATGGAGAGAGGGAAGGAGAGAGGAAAGGAGAGAGGGAAGGAGAGAGGAAAGGAGAGAGGGAAGGAGAGAGGGAAGGAGAGAGGGAAGGAGAGAGGGTAGGAGAGAGGGTAGGAGAGAGGAAAGGAGAGAGGAAAGGAGAGAGAAAAGGAGAGAGGGAAGGACAGAGGAAAGGAGAGAGGGAAGAAGAGAGGAAAGGAGAGAGGGAAGGAGAGGGGGAAGGAGAGAAAAAATATTTGAATTTGAGAAGAATAAAGAGGGAAACAAACAATGAGAGGGAATAAATAACTTGAATTTGAAAAAAGAGAGAATTAAACAGAGAAATATTTAGATAGGGGAGTGAGAGAGGGATTGAAGGATTAAACAAGAAGAGGAGGAGAGGGCAAGAGGAAGGTGGGGAAGATGGAGAGATAGAGATGGAGAGAAAAAGCATGTGAGGATGAAAGAAGAGGAGCGGGGAGCAGGGGAGGAGAGAGGGGGGAGAGAGGGAGGAGAGAGGGGGGAGAGAGAAAGACAGAGTTAAGGAAAATGGGAGGGAGGAGGAGTGAGGTGAGTGGAGAGAGGGGAAGAGGGAGGAAGGAAGAGTATGGAGTGGGGAATGGGAGGAGGGGGAGGGGGGAGGGAGGAGGGAGGAGGGAGAAGGAAGAGGAGGGATGAAGAGAAAGGAGGATGAAGGAAGAGGAGGGAGAAATAGTGCAGAAGGTAAAGGAAGGACCAGGGAGGAAGAGGAGGGAGGAATCCTGAGGAAGGAAAGAAAGAAGGATGGAGGAAGAGGATGGAGGAATAGTGAGGGAGGAAGAGGAAGGAGGAGGGAGGAAGAAGAGGGATGAATAGTGAGGGAGGAAGAGGAGAGGTTAGTTTAATAAGTGGGACACTGCAGCAGTACACATCAGCATTCTGGGTGCGTCAGAGAGCAGCACACACACACACACACACACACACACACACACACTGACTGCAAACACACACAGACACACACACTGACTGCAAACACACACAGACTCACACCCACACACACACAGACACACACACTGACTTCAAACACACACACACACACACACACACACTGACTGCAAACACACACAGACTCACACCCACACACACACAGACACACACACTGACTACAAACACACAGACCTAAACACACATACACACACACACACACACACACGCACACACTGACTACAAACACACACACACACAGAACTGCAAACACACACACAGGGAAGAAACACTCAAACAAAGCATAGCAACACTTCGCAAAACAGACACACACAATACAGAATTATGTGTCTATATATTTATATATATATATATATATATATATATATATATTCTGTATTGTGTGTGCTGTGTCTACACACAACAAGAGAGACACACAGACAGTTACAGACAGTTACAGACAGTCACAGGCAGTTACAGACAGTCACAGGCAGTTACAGACAGTCACAGACAATTACAGACAGTAGCAGACAGCTACTGACTGTTACAGACAGTTACAAACAGTCACAGACAATTACAAACAGTTAACAGAGAGACTGGATGGAGTCTAAAAGCATCAGTAGTCATTTCAATGTCCATATTTCAGTAATACTATGCTGCTTCTATCATTCCTCTGAACCCAGTGAGCAGTATTCATTATTCCAGTATTCATTATGCCAGTATTCATTATGTATGTGTCACGAAGCAGACACTGCAAGTTTGGCTGTCCCTTTCAAAAAAAAAAACACAAACTGGACGATTAACTGATTATACAGTTTCAGTTAACCTGGGTGTCAATTTAATCAAATCTGCAATTACAATCTTTATGCATTAGCTCTTTGTAATGAGGCCATATAAGCTAACAGATTGAGGACAGTGTGACCCCAGTCCCCTTTCACTATTTTACTTAGTGTTTGGGTACTGGATGAATGTGCAAACAAAAGGCTTCGTCCTCATGGCGGGTCTGAATGAATTGTTGTTTTCTACAGCTGTGTACAGAACAGAATCAAAACGTACATCTTAGCCCATTGGGTCTGAGCTGGGTTTCTGGGTTTCGGAAGCGTGGAGTCCACCCAAGGAAAATACACCATTCTAAGGATGCTTCTGTATTGTGTGTGGAGGCATGTGGAATGAAATAGGTTTGGGTTTGATCTGAGAGCAGACCTGATAACTCCTCCCCCTACTGATAAGACCACCCCCTACTGAGTTGAGACAGTCACCTGCTGCAGGAGCAGGAGAGGAGGGGGTTGGGCTCTATGCAAAAGAGGGGAGTGAAGCAATGTAATGAACATGAAGCAGTGTAATGAACATGAAGCAGTGTAATGAACATGAAGCAGTGTAATAAAAATGATGCAGTGTAATGAACACAAAGCAGTGTATTGAACAAGAAGCAGTGTAATGAACACAAAGCAGTGTAATGAACAAGAAGCAGTGTAATAAAAAATGAAGCAGTGTAAAATTAATGAGGCAGTTTGATGGACAGACACATGACTATTATTGCTCATAGTGTGTCGGCCAAAGGAAAAGGATGCCTAAACATTACAAACCTTCCACCTTTCTAAAAGCAGCGAGTTGAAGCCAGACAGGATGGCAGGCTGTCAGATGTTCAGACACAGCCACCCACAGTGAATGATATCCTGCTCATAGTCTTCTACCTCTCATAGTGTTCTAATGTTCAATGTTCTATTATTTTACTGTTCATAGTATTCAACTGTTCCTAGGGTTTTACTGTTTATACTGATCTAATTTTCTAGTGTTCTATTGTATCTAGTGTTCTACAGTTCATAGTGTTCTACAGGTCCTAGTGTTCTGTTGTTTATGGTGTTCTACAGTTCATAATGTTCCATTGTCCCCAGTGTTCGACAGTTCCTATGGTTCTATTGTTCATAGTGTTCTATAGTTCATAATGTTCTATTGTCCCCAGTGTTCTATTGATCCTAGTGTTCTGTTGTTCGTAGTATTCAATTGTTCCTAGTGTTCAACAGATCATAGTGTTCTACAGTTCCTAGTGTTTTATTGTTTCTAGTGTTCTACAGTTCCTAGTGTTCTATTGTTCCTAGTATTCTACAGTTCCTAGTGTTTTATTGTTCCTAGTGTTCTACAGTTCTTAGTGTTCTATTGTTCCTAGTGTTCTAAAGTTCCTAGTGTTCTACAGTTCCTAGTGTTCTATTGTTCCTAGTGTTCCACTGCCACAAGTGGACGGTTAGTGTAACTGCATCTGCAGCTCTGCTGGATCACATTCACAACCAGTGTAACTGTTTATCACACATATACAGACATTCAGACACACACAAATACAAACAGACACACTAAAATACACAGAAATATACAGAAACAGACATACATACTGACATGCAGAGAGAGGGGAGAGAGAGAAAGGAAGAGAGAGAGAAAGAGAGGAAGAGAGTCAGTCAGTCACTGATTGCTTTATCGATCATGTAAAAGGCTTGCCGTGAAAGTGACAGTAGCTTCCAGGCAGCTGGATGTGAGTAATATTGTATATTAAATAGAGCTGTAATATTGTTCATTACATAGTAATATTGTGTATAAAATAGAGCTGTAATATTGTTCATTACAAAGTAATATTGTTCATTACATAGTAATATTGTGTATAGAGCTGTAATATTGTTCATTACATATTAATATTGTGTATAAATAGAGCTGTAATATTGTTCATTACATTGTAATATTGTGAATAAATAGAGCTGTAATATTGTTCATTACATAGTAATATTGTGTATTAAATAGAGTTGTAATATTGTTCATTACATAGTAATATTGTGTATATAGTTATAATATTGTTCTTTACATAGTAATATTGTGTATATAGTTGTAATATTGTTCATTACATAGTAATACTGTGTACATAGTTGCAATATTGTTCATTACATAGTAATACTGTGTATAAAATATAGCTGTAATATTGTTCATTACATAGTAATACTGTGTATAAAATATAGCTGTAATATTGTTCATTACATAGTAATACTGTGTCTAAAATATATATTGTAATATTGTTCATTACCTAGTAATATTGTGGATTAAATAGAGCTGTAATATTCTTCATAACAGTAATATTTTCTATTAAATATAGCTGTAATAATGTTCATAACATAGTAATATTGTATTATATGTACTTTAGCTGTAATATATTACATACCAAAATAATATTGTCGATTAGATGTACTGTAGAGTTAATATACAGAGACAGTACAAAAAACGCAGGGGGCTTGACAAAGACAATGGTAATAGAATCCCAATGAATGAACATACCAATACACACACTCACACACAGTCAGATTTAGTCAATGTCAGATATTAATTTCAGTTCACTGTTTGACTGGATGATGAGACAAGTTGTAGTTTGATATTTAGACAGACAGCTTGTTGTTTGACAGAACACAGACAGACAGGCTGTAGATGGATAGAACAGACAGACAGTTTATTATTTGACAGGACAGACATACAGGCTGTAGATGGATTGAACAGACAGACAGTTTGTTATTTGACAGGACAGACAGACAGGCTGTAGATGGATAGAACAGACAGACAGTTTGTTATTTGACAGGACAGATAGACAGGCTGTAGACGGATTGAACAGACAGATAGGTTGCTGATTGACTAGCCTGGTTCAACCTACTGACTGTACTTACATAGATGTTATTGATGATTGATCTGACTCTTGCATACACACACACACACACACACACACACAGACAGGCACCCAAACACACAAATACCAGCACACAACTTTACACACCCCCACTTTACAATGTCTTCCCCTTATTATAGAATAACAGCTCCATTCCAGTACCAAAGTCCTTCCAGAGTTCTAGAAAAACCACTACATTCCAGTACCAAAGTCCTCCCAGTGTTCTAAAATAACAGTTACATTCAAATACCAAAGTCCTCCCAGTATTCTAGAATAACAGTTATATTGCATTACCTATGTCCTCCCAGTGTTCTAAAATAACAGTTACATTCCAATACCAAAGTCCTCCCAGAATTCTGGAATAACAGTTATATTGCATTACCTAAGTCCTCCCAGTGTTCTAAAATAACAGTTACATTCCAATAACAAAGTCCTCCCAGTATTCTGGAATAACAGTTATATTCCATTACCTAAGTCCTCCCAGTGTTCTAAAAAAACAGTTACATTCCAATACCAAAGTCCTCTCAGTATTCTGGAATAACAGTAATATTCCAGTACCTAAGTCCTCCCAGTGTTCTAAAAAAACAGTTACATTCCAATACCAAAGTCCTCCCAGTATTCTGGAATAACAGTTATATTCCAGTACCTAAGTCCTCCCAGTGTTCTAAAAAAACAGTTACATTCCAATACCAAAGTCCTCCCAGTATTCTGGAATAACAGTTATATTCCAGTACCTAAGTCCTCCCAGTGTTCTAAAAAAACAGTTACATTCCAATACCAAAGTCCTCCCAGTATTCTGGAATAACAGTTATATTCCAGTACCTAAGTCCTCCCAGTGTTCTAAAAAAACAGTTACATTCCAATACCAAAGTCCTTCCAGTATTCTAGAATAACAGCTCCATTCCTAGACTACACCCGCTTAAGATCACCCATGACCCAAATCATAAATCCTTAAGGTCTCTATCACCACTGACCCCATTTACCTGGACCCAGTGGAGATGTGCCAGTAAAGACCATAACAAATTACAAAATGTTTGGACTAAGGAGGCATAAACATACGTGTTTATTAGTAAGGTGTTAAACATGTTTTAATAGCACAGTGTTTAACAGTGTATAGGTGCATCTCAAAACATTTGAATATCGTGGAAAAGTTAAAAATTGTTCCGTAATTCAAATCAAAAAGTGACACCTTCATATATTCTAGATTCAGTTCAAGCCTTTTTTATTTCAGTCTTAATGATTACGGCTTACAGCTCATGGAGATCTAAAATCCAGTATCTCAAAATATTTGAATTAAAATGCACAATACAGAAATGTCAACCTGAGAAGAGCTCTAATCAGCTAATTAACTCCCTGAGCCTTCAGTGCACAAACACAATCATGGGGAAGACTGCTGACTTGACAGTTGTCCAGAAGACACTCATTGACACCCTCCACAAGGAGGGTAAACCACAGAAGGTCATTGCTGAAAGGGCTGGCTGTTCACAGAGAGCTGCATCAAAGCATATTAATGAAAACTTGACTGGAAGGGAAAAGTGTGGAAGGTAAAGGTGCACAAGCAACAGAGATGACCGCAGCCTTGAGAGGATTGTCAAGCAAAGCCGATTCAAGAACTTGGGGGAGCTTCAAAGGAATGGACTGAGGCTGGAGTCAGTGCATCAAGAGCCACCATGCACAGAAGTGTTCAGGAAATGGGCTACAAGTATAGCGTTGATAGTGTCAGGCCACTCCTGAACCAGAGACAACGTCAGAAGTGTCTTAACTGGGCAGAAAAAAAATAAACTGGACCGTTGCTCACTGGTCCAAAATCCTCTCTTCAGATGAAAGTAAATGTTGCATTTCATTTGGAAATCAAGGTCCCAGAGTCTGGAGGAAGAGTGGAGAGGCACAGAATCCAAGTTGCTTGAAGTCCAGTGTGAAGTTTCCACAGTCAGTGATGATTTGGGGGCCATGTCATCTGCTGGTGTTGGTCCACTGTGTTTTATCAAGTCCAGAGTCAATGCATCCATCTACCAGGAGATTTTACAGCTCTTCATGCTTCCATCTGCTGACAAGCTTTATGGAGATGCTGATTTCCTTTTCCAGCAGGACTTGGCACCTGCCCACAGTGCCAAAATGACTGGTAACTGGTTTGCTGCCTGTCACGTCCTGGCTGTGCCCCTAGCCATCTCTGCGCTGGGCTCGGGGCATAGCCAGGACAGGACAGGAGGTGGCCTTTAGCCACCTCTACTCCTTTTTTTGGTTTCCCCAATTGGAGGCAGGTGTTAGTCATTGCCTCCAATTGGGGACCCTATTTAAGTTTAGTTTGTAGGCCCCAAGGCGTGGTTCATTTTGGTTTTGTTTATCCTGTGTAAGGAATACCCACGTCACTGGTTGCTGCTTTTTGTTTTGTTGGAGTCCTGCATTCTTTATTTTGTATTAAATGGATTACCTTACCTACCTCTACTCTGCGCCTGTGTCCTCTTCATCCCACAACCGTGACAGAATGAACCACCACCAAGAGACACAGCAGAAATGGACGGTAGGGGAACTCCTCGGTTGGCCGGACAGCGACACCGAGGAGGAGGAGAACCCCTACTGTCCTCTGCGGCACACCGGGCCTCCACAGCATCCACCCCGGAGGAGACGTCGACGGAGGCGACGTAAGCAAACCTCCGTGTGTCCGCCCCAAGAATTTCTTGGCGGGGTGCTGTGGGGGCAGGCGGAATGGAAGGACGCGGCCGTGCCACCCGTGCTCACGTGTGGGGTAGTCCAGGTGCCCCAGCAGTGCCCGGTGCCAGCTCCTAGGCGTCGGGCAACAACGCCGGGGGGGCCTATGAGGGCTTTCCCTGATGTTGGGAGATGTGAGGACTGGTGGGGCTATCGGGACCCGCCGTACCGGTTCTCGCAGCCAGCGCCCCCTGCTGCCCGGGAGCCGCAGCCGGCGCCGCCAGCGCCCCACACTGCCCGGGAGCCGCAGCCAGCGCCCCCCGCTGCCCGGGAGCCGCAGCCTGCGCCCCCCGCTGCCCGGAAGCCGCAGCCTGCGCCCCCCGCTGCCCGGAAGCCGCAGCCTGCGCCCCCCGCTGCCCGGAAGCCGCAGCCTGCGCCCCCCGCTGCCCGGAAGCCGCAGCCTGCGCCCCCCGCTGCCCGGGAGCCGCAGCCAGCGCTCCCCGCTCCCTGGGAGCCGCAGCCAGCGCCGCCAGCGCCCCCCGCTGCCTGGGAGCCGCAGCCAGCGCCCCCTGCTCCCTGGGAGCCGCAGCCAGCGCCCCCTGCTGCCCGGGAGCCGCAGCCAGCGCTCCCCGCTCCCTGGGAGCCGCAGCCAGCGCCGCCAGCAACCCCTGCTGCTTGGGAGCCGCAGCCAGCGCCCCCCGCTGCTTGGGAGCTGCAGCCAGCGTCCCCCGCTGCCTGGGAGCCGCAGCCAGCGCCGCCAGCGCCCCCTGCTGCCCGGGAGCCGCAGCCAGCGCCCCCCGCTGCCTGGGAGCCGCAGCCAGCGCTCCCCGCTGCTTGGGAGTCGCAGCCAGCGCTCCCCGCTCCCTGGGAGCCGCAGCCAGCGCCGCCAGCGCCCCCCGCTGCCTGGGAGCCGCAGCCAGCGCCCCCCGCTCCCTGGGAGCCGCAGCCAGCGCCCCCTGCTGCCCGGGAGCCGCAGCCAGCGCTCCCCGCTCCCTGGGAGCCGCAGCCAGCGCCGCCAGCAACCCCTGCTGCTTGGGAGCCGCAGCCAGCGCCCCCCGCTGCTTGGGAGCTGCAGCCAGCGTCCCCCGCTGCCTGGGAGCCGCAGCCAGCGCCGCCAGCGCCCCCTGCTGCCCGGGAGCCGCAGCCAGCGCCCCCCGCTGCCTGGGAGCCGCAGCCAGCGCCGCCAGTGCCCCCTGCTGCCCGGGAGCCGCAGCCAGCGTCCCCCGCTGCCTGGGAGCCGCAGCCAGCGCTCCCCGCTGCTTGGGAGCCGCAGCCAGCGTCCCCCGCTGCTTGGGAGCCGCAGCCAGCGCCCCCCGCTGCTTGGGAGCCGCAGCCAGCGTTCCCCGCTGCCTGGGAGACGCAGTCAGCGCTGCCAGCGCCCCCCGCTGCCCAGTGGCCGCAGCCGCCAGCTCCTCCCGCTGCCCAGTGGCCGCAGCCGCCAGCTCCTCCCGCTGCCCAGTGGCCTCAGCCGCCAGCTCCTCCCGCTGCCCAGTGGCCTCAGCCGCCAGCTCCTCCCGCTGCCCAGTGGCCGCAGCCGCCAGCTCCTCCCGCTGCCCAGTGGCCGCAGCCGCCAGCTCCTCCCGCTGCCCAGTGGCCTCCGCCGCCAGCTCCTCCCGCTGCCCAGTGGCCGCAGCCGCCAGCTCCTCCCGCTGCCCAGTGGCCTCCGCCGCCAGCTCCTCCCGCTGCCCAGTGGCCTCCGCCGCCAGCTCCACCCGCTGCCCAGTGGCCTCAGCCGCCAGCTCCACCCGCTGCCCAGTGGCCTCAGCCGCCAGCTCCTCCCGCTGCCCAGTGGCCTCAGCCGCCAGCTCCTCCCGCTGCCCAGTGGCCTCAGCCGCCAGCTCCACCCGCTGCCCAGTGGCCTCAGCCGCCAGCTCCACCCGCTGCCCAGTGGCCTCAGCCGCCAGCTCCTCCCGCTGCCCTGTTTTCGCCGCCGCCAGGACCCGCCGTGGACTGGCCGCCGCCCGGGCCCGCGGATGACTGGCCGCCGCCGCCCGCGCCCGCGGATGACTGGCCGCCGCCGCCCGGGTCCGCGGATGACTGGCCGCCACCGCCCGGGCCCGCGGATGACTGGCCGCCGCCGCCGCCCGGGCCCGCGGATGACTGGCCGCCGCCGCCCGAGCCAGCGGATGACTGGCCGCCGCCGCCCGAGCCAGCGGTTGACTGGCCGCCCGAGGCCACGGATGACTGGCCGCCGCCCCACGAGGCCGCGGATGACTGGCCGCCGCCCGAGCCCGCGGTGGACTGGCCGCCTTGTCCCGCAGCGCCTTCACCTGCCCAGGAGCCCCCGCATCGTCCTACGGCGCCCTCGCCTGTCCCGGCCTCAGCGGCGCCCTCGCCTGTCCCGGCCTCAGCGGCGCCCTCGCCTGTCCCGGCCTCAGCGGCGCCCTCGCCTGTCCCGGCTCTCCCTGAACCTCCGCCGGCTCTCCCTGACCCTCCGCCGGCTTCCCTGTCTCCGGCTCCTTCGCCGGCTCTCCCACAGGGTTCTGACCCTCCGCCGGCTCCCCCGGCTCCTGCTCCTCCACCGGCTCCTATTCCCCCGCCGGCTCCCCCGTCTCCTGCTCCTCCGCCGGCTCCTGCTCCCCCGCCGGCCGTCAACCCTCCGCCGGCTCCCCCGGCTCCTGCTCCTCCGCCGGCTGCCGACCTGCTGCCGGCTCCTATTCCTCCGCCGGCTCCCCTGTCTCCTATGCCTCCGCCGGCTCCCCCGGCTCCTACTCCTCCGCCGGCTCTTCCGCCGGCTCCGGACCCTCCGCCGTCTCCCCCGGCTCCTGCTCCTCCGCCGGCTGCCGACCTGCCGCCGGCTCCTATTCCTCCGCCGGCTCCCCCGTCTCCTATTCCTCTGCCGGCTCCTATTCCTCCGCCGGCTCCCCCGGCTCCTACTCCTCCGCCGGCTCTCCCGCCGGCTCCGGACCCTCCGCCGGCTTCCCCGGCTCCTGCTCCTCCACCGGCTCCTATTCCCCCGCCGGCTCCCCCGTCTCCTATTCCTCTGCCTGCTCCTATTCCTCCGCCAGCTCCCCCGGCTCCTACTCCTCCGCCGGCTCTTCCGCCGGCTCCGGACCCTCCGCCGGCTCTTCCGCCGACTCTTCCGCCGGCTCCGGACCCACCGCCGGCCCTTCCGCCGGCTCCGGACCCTCCGCCGGCTCCCCCAGCTCCTGCTCCTCCACCGGCTCCTGCTCCTCCGCCGGCTCCTACTCCTCCGCCGGCTCTTCCGCCGGCTCCTGACCCTCCACCGGTTTCCCCGTCTCCTATTCCTCCGCCGGCTCCCCCGGCTCCTACTCCTCCGCCGGCTCTTCCGCCGGCTCCGGACCCTCCGCCGGCTCCCCCGGCTCCTGCTCCTCCACCGGCTCCTATTCCCCCGCCGGCTCCCCCGTCTCCTGCTCCTCCGCCGGCTCCTGCTCCTCCGCCGGCTCTTCCGCCGGCTCCTGACCCTCCGCCGGTTTCCCCATCTCCTGCTCCTCCGCCGGCTCTTCCGCCGGCTCTGGACCCTCCGCCGCCTCCCCCGGCTCCTGCTCCTCCGCCGGCTCCTATTCCCCCGCCGGCTCCCCCGTCTCCTACTCCTCCGCCGGCTCTCCCGCCGGCTCCGGACCCTCCGCCGCCTCCGCCGGCTCCTACTCCTCCGCCGGCTCTTCCGCCGGCTCCTGACCCTCCGCCGGTTTCCCCATCTCCTGCTCCTCCGCCGGCTCTCCCGGCTCCTGCTCCTCCGCCGGCTGTCGACCCTCCGCCGGTTCCCCCGGCTCCTGCTTCTCCGCCGGCTGTCGACCCGCCGCCGGCTCTCCTGCCGGTTCCTGTCCCTCCGCCGGCTCTCCCGTCTCCTGACCCTCTGCCTCCCTGGCCTGTCCCTGCGGCTCCGCCTCCCCGGCCTGTGCCGGCGGCTCCGGGCGCTGAGCCTCCGCCGGTCCGGGTGTGGTCGTCCCGGTCTTGCGGTCGGGAGCCCGCGCCTTTGGGGGGGGGTACTGTCACGTCCTGGCTGTGCCCCTAGCCATCTCTGCGCTGGGCTCGGGGCATAGCCAGGACAGGACAGGAGGTGGCCTTTAGCCACCTCTACTCCTTTTTTTGGTTTCCCCAATTGGAGGCAGGTGTTAGTCATTGCCTCCAATTGGGGACCCTATTTAAGTTTAGTTTGTAGGCCCCAAGGCGTGGTTCATTTTGGTTTTGTTTATCCTGTGTAAGGAATACCCACGTCACTGGTTGCTGCTTTTTGTTTTGTTGGAGTCCTGCATTCTTTATTTTGTATTAAATGGATTACCTTACCTACCTCTACTCTGCGCCTGTGTCCTCTTCATCCCACAACCGTGACACTGCCCATGGTATTACTGTGCTTGATTGGCCAGCCAACTCGCGTGACCCAAACCTCATAGAGAACTTATGGGGAATTGTCAAGAGGAAAATTAGATACACCAGACCCAACAACATAGACGAGCTTAAGGCCGCTTTCAAAGCCACCTGGGCTTCCTTAACACCTCAGCAGTGCCACAGGCTGATTGCCTCCATGCCACGCCGCATTGATGCAGAAATTCATTCAAAAGGAGCCCCAACCAAGTGTTGAGTGCATAAATTAACATACTTAGGAAACATTTGCAGGTGTTTTGAGTTAATTAGCTGATTAGAGCTATTCTCAGGTCGACATTACTGTATTGTATATTTTTTATTTTAATATTTTGAGCTGCTGGATTTTTGATTTCCATGAGCTGTAAGCCGTAATCATCAAAATTGAAACAAAAAAGGCTTGAAATCTTTCACTTTATGTGAAGTGAATCTAGAATATATGAAGGTGTCACCTTTTGATTTGACTTACAGAAAAACATAACATTTTTACAATGTTTAACAGTGTTTAATATTACAGTGTTCAACCTGATTTAATAATAAGGTGTTTAACAGGGATTAATAATAAGGTGTTTAAGAGGGTTCAGTTATAAGGTGTTTAACAGGGATTAATAGTAAGGTGTTTAACAGGGTTTAATAGTACAGTGTTTAACAGTGTTTAATATTACAGCGTTTAAACAGATTTAATAACAAGGTGTTTAACAGGGATTAATAATAAGGTGTTTAACAGGGTTCAGTTATACGAGGGTTGACAGGGATTAATAGTAAGGTGTTTAACATGGTTTAATAGTACAGTGTTTAACAGTGTTTAATATTACAGCGTTTAAACAGATTTAATAACAAGGTGTTTAACAGGGATTAATAATAAGGTGTTTAACAGGGTTCAGTTATACGAGGGTTGACAGGGATTAATAGTAAGGTGTTTAACATGGTTTAATAGTACAGTGTTTAACAGTTTTTAATAGTAAGGTGTTTAACAGGGTTTAATAGTACAGTGTTTAACAGTTTTTAATAGTAAGGTGTTTAACAGGGTTTAATAGTACAGTGTTTAACAGTTTTTAATAGTAAGGTGTTTAATAGGGTTTAATATTAAGGCGATTGATAGTGTTTAATAACTGCCAACAGAGGGACATGAGAACTAGACCGATTGGGGCAACTATACCATGTCAAAGGGCAAGAGAACTCCCCTGCTCCACCACAGGGCCATCTGCCCCCCCCCCCCCCGGGGCAGTCTTGTCTGAGCTTGTCTGGGGGCAGTGGAATGTTCAGGGTCAATGGATGCATCTCTGTGCCAATGGCGTTACCTTAGTCTCCATAGCAACTCCTCAGTTCTTTCTGAGATCCAAGTAATAAGACATTACCGTCCACGTACTCACACACACTCACTCACACACGCACGCACGCACGAACACACACACACAGTGTATGTTTTGCCAGGAATGTCCCATAATGTGAGACTTGTGCACAGCCAACCAGGCAGCAATCCCCAGGTTGAATGGAACCGTAAACTGATCTCTGGATTCCACTAAACCCTGTATGATTCCACAGACTAGAGACTGGTGACATGAATGCAGTAAGACATAACAGTATCACATAAAAATGCAGGTATTCACAATTTCTCTCTATCTCCGTCTCTCTGTCTCTCTCTATGGCCATTCACATGGGATACACACAGGAAAGGCTTTGCGATGGAAAAATGTCTTCCTTTCAATGAAGGACGAAGCTGTGGCCTCCCTGAATGCTTGCTCCCAGTGGAGGGATGCTCACCGCCCCGAAGTACAGGTGAGTTCAAATCATTTGACCTTTGACTCGTGGAGTCACTGACCTCCTGAAACGCAACTAATCGCAGTACAGGATGTGGTCCAGTCAATCAAAGAACAAATTGGAAGAGAAACAGATTTTCTTTGTCACAGAGTTCCCACAGCTACACAAAACTATACTGAATACAAACCAGGACCTTACTAACAAACTATACTGAATACAAACCAGGACCTTACTAACAAACTATACTGAATACAAACCAGGACCTTACTAACAAAGCGTGTGAATCGGAGGGGGAAATGAGCCCTCAGGTTACAGTAAGTTAATGACTGAATAGCATCAATCTAATTCCAAGTAATTCAAGTATAGTTATTGAATGAGGGTCGGCAGGCTGTAGTCAGTAGACATCTTTTTCAGTACCAGTTGAACCCAACTTTGCATTCGATATACGATGTCATCATGTGAATGTCTTACCTCTCTCTTTCTCTCCTCTCTCTCCTCTCTTCTCTCTTTCTTTTGCTCCTCTCTCTTCTCTCCTCTCTTGCTTTCTCTCCTCTCTTCTCTCCTCTCTCTGCTCTCCTTTCTCTTTCTCTCCTCTATCTCCTCCAATTCTATTTCTCTACAGTCTCTTCTGTCCTGTCTCTTTCTTTGCTCTCCTCTTTCTTTGGCTCCTCTCGCTTCTCTTCTTTCTCTCCTCTCTCCTCTCTCTCTTTGGCTCCTCTCTCTCTCGTCTCTGTAGCAGATGAGCAGTTAAAAGCTCTTTCGATAAGAGAGTGTTGGAGCCAAACAATGATCAATAATTTGATTTAATAAGAACAGCTCTTTTATTCCATCCTGTAATGTCTCCTATTCTTTCCTCCCCTCTGATAGATAACTTGTGCTGCACAGGCACTTTCAGTTGCGAATACAGACAAACTGCACAACAGTGTGCGTTTGTGTGAGGAACGATTCTGATGTTTGTAGTAAGACCAGGTTTGAAATCCACTGCAAATTATGTCTTGATAACCAAGACATTTAACTCATTGAAGAGAGTTTTATATGCAGACACATGCAGACACAGACACATGCAGACACAGACACATGCAGACACAGACACATGACAGACACATGACAACTGAAAACCAACCTCAGACTTAGCACCAAATGTGAGGGACTTGAGTAATTAACTTACAATGATGACAGATGAGCCAAGGATGGAGGAGCTGGGTGTTGGGGGAGGTGGATGGATGAGCCAGGGATGGAGGAGCCGGGTGTTGGGGGAGGTGGATGGATGAGCCAGGGATGGAGGAGGTGGGTGTTGGGGGGGTGGATGGATGAGCCAGGGATGGAGGAGGTGGGTGTAGGGGGGATGGATGAGCCAGGGATGGAGGAGGTGGGTGGATGGATGAGCCAGGGATGGAGGAGGTGGGTGGATGGATGAGCGATGGATGGAGGATGTGGGTGGATGGTTGAGCGAGGGATGGGTGGATGAACCAGTTCGGCCGTTTGACACACTAATGGAATCTTTACATTGACCCCATTTTGGACAACGCAGGCGTGTGTGTCTGTGTGTATTTGTGTGTGTGTCTGTGTGTATTTGTGTGTGGGTATGTGTGTATTTGTGTGTGGGTATGTGTGTATTTGTGTGTGTGTCTGTGTGTATTTGTGTGTGTGTATTTGTGTGTGGGTATGTGTGACCCAGAAGATGTATCTAAGTGAATTATTCAGCCCTACGGAAGAGTAAAAATAGCCAGTCAGCAAAAACAGTGGACTGAGGGGAGAAAACAGAGCCATGGAATAAATGAGATAGATAGACAGACAGACAGACAAGTAGATAGCCCAGCTCTGGTGAACAGGTCCAATGGTTAAATGAAACTCCCACTAAAGACACAGAGGAACACTTAATCAGCAACACACACACTGTTCAACCATTTGACTGGATAAACTGTCTAACTAACCATAACCCTAACCCCTTGACCCTAACCCAAACCCCCTAAACCCCTGACCCTAACCCTAACCCTGACCCCCTGACCCTAACCCTGACCCCCTAACCATAACCCCCTAACCCTGACCCTAACCCTGACCCCCTAACCATAACCCCCTGACCCTAACCCTGACCCCCTAACCATAACCCCCTAACCCTGACCCTAACCCTGACCCCCTAACCATAACCCCCGACCCTAACCCTGACCCCCTAACCATAACCCCCTGACCCTAACCCTGACCCCCTAACCATAACCCCCTGACCCTGATCCCCTAACCGTAACCCCCTGACCCTGACCCCCAACCGTAACCCCCTGACCCTGACCCCCAACCATAACCCCCTGACCCTGACCCCCAACCATAACCCCCTGACCCCCAACCATAACCCCCTGACCCCCAACCATAACCCCCTGACCCTGACCTACACTAAACCCTAATCATAACTGTTCCTTAAACTAACCCCAATCTTAACCCCAAACCTGACCAGTGATGCCTGAACCCAGTCTGAAGGAAAGCGAGAGGATCAAGAGGAAATTTGATAGATGGGAGAATGAAAAAGAAGTCTCCCTCCCTCTATTCCTCTGTCTCTTCACATGCCCCCCCCAGTCTGCTGTTAAACTACACACACACACACACTCACACACACTCACACACACACACTCAGACACACTCACACACAGTTAAACTGTCTAACTGGCAGTCTGTCTGGGGACCAGGGAGACACCATATGGGCCTGGCAACAGTCCCCAAACGCACTGCTTTCCTCTCCTCTCATCCTCCTCTCCTCTCATCCTCCTCTCCTCTCTTTTTCCTCTCATCCCCCACGCCTCTTACCCCCTCTGGTCTCCTCCTCCTCTCCTCCTCTTCCCCTCCTCTCATCCTTCTCATTTTCCTCTCATTCCCATGTCATCCTCTCCCTCTGTCATCCTCTGCACTCATCCTCTCCATACCCCCTTTTCTCATCTTCCTCTCATCACCCTCATCCTCCTCTCATCCTCCCCCTCATCCTCCCCATCCCCCTTTCCTCTCCCCCCCCTTCCTGCTCTCATTACACTATCCCAGCAGGCTGTGCATTCAGTGTAAATCATGCTACTTTACTCCCAGTTGACATACACACAGATGGCCATGTGATTTGTAGTTATACTTACTGTTATATAAGGCTGACCTTTGACCCACAGTGGTAGTTCCTTATCCAGGTCCGCTGTGCTTATGACTGAGGGCGGGGTCAGTCGTAAATCCAACCCACTGGGGAACTGACCCCTAGAACCATTAAGCATCCATCAGATCAGAGTCCATCTCTCCTTGTCACCTCCTCATCTCCCCCATCCTTCTCTTCTTCCACCATCACCTCCTACTTGTTACCTCCCCTCCTTCATTTATTGATTCCTGCTCTGCCAGTACAGAAACAGTCAGAAACACTCCTACAGATTCCAGTGGAGCTCAGAGTCAGAAACACTCCTACAGATTCCAGTGGAGTTCAGAGTCAGAAACACTCCTACAGATTCCAATGGAGTTCAGAGTCAGAAACACTCCTACAGATTCGAGTGGAGTTCAGAGTCAGAAACACTCCTACAGATTCCAATGGAGCTCAGTGTCAGAAACACTCCTACAGATTCCAGTGGAGTTCAGAGTCAGAAACACTCCTACAGATTCCAGTGGAGTTCAGAGTCAGAAACACTCCTACAGATTCCAGTGGAGTGCAGTAAGAAACACCCCTACAGATTCCAGTGGAGTTCAATCAGCTGACGGAGAGAGAGCAATCTTCTTCTGCTCGGTTTATAATATTATTCTGAAAGCCTCTAATGTTGTCAACAAATTAATCTGTTGTTACTCCCATTACTACTGCAAAGTGCTGACTTTTGACAGTATGTTCTTAAATCAATTTAATCCACACTTTAGCCTGGTTCACTCATTTGATGACTGGCATTTAATAGGCTAAACTGGTTGGGCTGTGATAATTAAAAGACAGCAGAGGAATTTTGACAGTGAGACCTGATTTGTAAATATAAAAATGTATTTGTTAAACAGACAGTGAACCCCAACATTTTGATTTACTTCCAGATGGGGTACAATGTGTAATCATTTGCTAAGGGGTAGAAATATTTAATCTTGTCTTCATTACATTTTATTTCATATTTAAGACATTTTATTAGTAGAACAATACTTAATAGTATATATAGCTAAGTGGTAGAGCAAAGCACTTGTAAGGTCAGGGTTGTTGGTTAGATTCCCGTGAGGGACTATGACATCACTACTGTAAGTTGATCTGGAGAACAACATCTGCTACATGCTGTAAAATATTTGAGGAATTGATGTTTATGGCAACACCAACACTTATTTTATTCCTCATTATTTATTTTTTATTCCACTAGTTTACAACATTGCCAATGTATTTATTATTTATGTATAGATGTGTAAACTGTGACGACTACGACCTCTGCTGGTTCACCTCCCCCTGCAGCGGGCGGGCCCCGGCGGTCGACGTCACCGGCTTTCTGACACCACCGTCTCATCATGCATTTCACCTGTGTCTCGTTTAGTGCACCTGTTCATCATCACTGTTTCCCCCGGTATATATGTTCCCTCTGCTCCCCCTGTCTTTGTGTGTGATTGTGCTCTGCCACTGTGTTTATGTATGCGTCTATGTAAGACGCTCGTGCTGTATATTTTGTTCCAGTTCTATATAAAAACCTTCATCCGCCGCGCCTTCTCCGGTTCCTCCTTGCTTCCTCAACCTCCGCCGTGACAGAATCACACACCTATCAAGAAAAGCAGCAAGGATATGGAGCCCGAAGGAGCTACAGGCGAGGTCGGTGTTGCGGAGGCGGTCAAGGTGCATTCAACAATGCTGGCCAGCCTAGGCGCCGCGATGGACAATGTTCTGAAAGCGGTGCAGCGCCTAGAGCTGAGCCAGCAGCACCCCGCAACACCGGCCGTCTCTCCGCCGGCCCCAGCCTCGCCACCAGCCATGGGGCCGTTGCATCTCCCTTTGCCTAGGGATTACAACGGGGCGGCGGACCGCTGCCAGGGATTCCTATTGCAACTGGACATCGCGCTCCAGGCGATGCACCCTGCGCCGACCGAGGCACAGAAGATCACCTCGCTCGTCTCCTGCCTTTCCGGAAAAGCCCTGGAGTGGGCCACCGCCGTCTGGAACACCGAGCAGCCCACCCAGGGCAGCTACGCCGAGTTCACCCGCCGCTTCCGAGCCGTGTTTGACCACCCGCACGAAGGAAGAGAGGCGGGTGAACGGCTGTTCCACCTTCGGCAGGGGACGAGGTCGGCGCAGGAGTTCGCACTGGAGTTCCGGACCCTGGCAGCGGGATCGGGGTGGAACGAACGGGCTCTGATCGACCACTACCGCTGTAGCCTTCGCGAGGACGTCCGGAGGGAGCTGGCTTGTCGAGACGTGTCCCTCTCCCTCGATCAGCTGGTTGACATGTCCATCCGTCTCGACAACCTGCTGGCTGCCCGAGGACGTCCCGGAAGAGGCCCGTCCGTTCCACCCTACCAACCATACCAACCCGACACCGCCGTCCCCATGGAATTGGGAGCGGCTGCACTGCCGGGCAGACGTCGGGGAGGACAGGTGCGGAGTGCCTCCAGGAGGCAACGAGGCCGTCTTACTGCACCACACCGCACCTCCCTCCCTGAATCAAGAGGCGACAGGCAGGGCACTTCCGCATCACCCCAGGTAGCACATGCACATTCGCCACTAACCTCTTCCCTCTCTATGTGCACTGTCCCTGTTAGGTTCCCCGGATTTTCGCTGCTTGCCCGGTGTAAGGCGCTGGTAGACTCAGGCGCAGCCGGGAATTTCATGGATAGGTCCTTTGCCCTACGGTCACACATACCCCTCCAGGCCCTCGACACCCCCCTGCCCGTGAGAGCTCTAGACAGCCGGCCGCTAGGGTCAGGGCTGGTCACTAGTTGCACTGTTCCCCTCCTCCTGGTCACCGACAACCGACACAGTGAAACCATTTCATTTCACGTGATCGACTCACCCACGTTCCCCGTCGTTTTAGGTTTCCCCTGGTTGTCCCTACATGACCCTGTCATCTCTTGGTCTAGTCGACGTCTGTCGGGGTGGTCGCGGAAGTGTCAGGGTAGGTGTTTGGGTGTTTCCGTTGGCTCGACCTCGGTGGAGAGTCCAGACAGTGCGCCTGCCGTGCCCATTCCCCCCGAATACAGGGACTTGGCTACGGTTTTCTCCAAGGCCAAGGCTGCTGTGTTGCCACCACACCGGCTGGGGGATTGTGCGATAGACCTCATTGATGGAGCCGCACTCCCGAAGGGTCACGTGTATCCACTGTCCCGCACCGAAACGGAGACTATGAACGCCTACGTTGCGGAAGCGTTGGAACAGGGATACATTAGGCCCTCCAAGTCACAGGTCTCCTCGAGTTTCTTTTTTGTGAAAAAGAAGGACGGTGGTTTGCGCCCGTGCATCGATTACCGGGCGCTGAACAAGATCACCATTCCGTTCCGCTACCCTCTCCCTTTGATCTCTGCGGAGGTGGAGAGGATGCACGGGGCCCGCTTTTTCACTAAATTAGACCTCAGGAGTGCCTATAACCTGGTGCGTATCCGGGAAGGAGACGAGTGGAAAACTGCTTTTAGTACCACGTCTGGCCATTACGAGTATTTAGTGATGCCGTACGGGTTGATGAATGCTCCTTCCGTCTTCCAGTCCTTCGTAAACGACGTATTCCGGGACTTGTTGTGCGAAAGAGTGGTAGTGTATATTGATGACATCCTGATATTCACTGCCACCCGCGCTAAACATGTCTCGTTAGTGCGCAGAGTGCTGGCTCGACTGCTGGAGCATGACCTGTACGTGAAAGCCGAGAAGTGTCTGTTTTTCCAGTCGTCTGTGTCCTTCCTGGGATATCACTTTTCCAGCGCAGGTGTGGCTATGGAGGAGCCTCACATTGATGCCGTGCGTAATTGGCCGACCCCAACCACGGTTAAGGACGTGCAACGTTTCTTAGGCTTCTCTAACTATTACAGGAGGTTTATCCGGGGCTTTAGCCAGGTCGCGGCTCCGATCACCTCCCTTCTGAAGGGGGGGGCGACCCGGTTGCGGTGGACCGTGGACGCGGAGCGGGCGTTTGTGGAACTGAAACACCGTTTCACCACCGCTCCGGTCCTGGCCCATCCCGACCCGTCGCTCCAGTTCATTGTGGAGGTGGACGCGTCCGATTGTGGGCTCGGTGCCATCCTCTCCCAACGGACGGGGTGTCGTAACACGCTCCGTCCCTGTGCCTTCTTCTCCCAGAAGCTCAGTGCGGCGGAGCGGAACTACGACATAGGTGATCGTGAGCTGCTGGCCGTGGTTCGAGCTCTGTCGGCGTGGAGGCACTGGTTAGAGGGGGCTAAACACCCTTTCCTCGTCTGGACTGACCACCGGAACCTGGAGTACATGCGGGCAGCGAGGAGGCTGACCCCTCGCCAGGCAAGGTGGGCTATGTTCTTCACCCGGTTTGTGTTTACTCTCACCTACAGGCCGGGGAGTAAGAACGTCGGGGCTGACGCGCTGTCCCGCCAGCATGACACGGAGGAGAGGCCGGTGGATGATGCTCCCGTGCTCCCGGAGTCATGCATCGTGGCACCGGTGGTATGGGAACTGGACGCGGACATCGCCCGAGCGCAGCGCGACGAGCCCTCTCCGCCCACATGCCCTGAGGGCCGTACGTATGTGCCGGCGTCTGTCCGCGACCGCCTCATCTACTGGGCGCATACATCTCCCTCCTCCGGTCATCCTGGCATCGGGCCAACAGTGCGCGCCCTGGCCGGTAAGTACTGGTGGCCCACTTTAGCCAAGGACGTGAGGGTATACGTCTCTTCCTGCTCGGTGTGCGCCCAGAGTAAGGCACCCCGGCACCTACCTGTGGGCAAGTTGCACCCCTTGCCCATTCCACAACGACCATGGTCCCACCTTTCTGTTGATTTTTTGACTGATCTCCCCCCTTCCCAGGGCCATACCACCATCCTGGTCGTTGTGGATCGGTTCTCGAAGTCCTGCCGCCTCTTGCCTCTGCCCGGCCTTCCTACTGCCCTACAGACCGCGGAGGCCCTGTTTACACACGTCTTCCGGCACTATGGGGTGCCCGAGGACATCGTGTCTGACCGGGGTCCCCAATTCACGTCTAGGGTGTGGAAAGCCTTTATGCAGCACCTGGGGATCTCGGTCAGCCTGACCTCGGGCTACCATCCCCAGTCCAACGGGCAGGTGGAACGGGTAAACCAAGAAGTGGGTAGGTTCCTCCGGTCCTACTGCCAGGACCGGCCGGGGGAGTGGGCAGAGTTTCTGCCGTGGGCAGAATACGCACTGAATTCTCTGCACCACTCCTCCACGGGCGTGACACCGTTCCAGTGCGTCCTGGGCTACCAGCCGGTCCTGGCGCCGTGGACGCCGAGCCAGACCGGTACCCCTGCGGTGGACGACTGGTTCCGGCGGGCAGCGGGCACATGGGAGGCAGTACAATCCCGCCTCCGGCTCGCTGTCCGCCGTCAAAAGACCAATGCAGACCGCCACCGCGGGGAGGCCCCGGTGTATCGGCCGGGCGACCGGGTCTGGCTCTCGTCCAGGGACCTGCCCCTCCGCCTGCCCTGCCGGAAGCTGGCCCCGCGGTTTGTGGGGCCTTTTAAAGTCCTGAGGAGAGTCAACGAGGTAACATATCGGTTACGCCTTCCCCCCGACTACCGTATTAACCCCTCGTTTCATGTGTCTCTCCTCAGGCCGGTGGTGGATGGTCCCCTCCAGGGGTGTGAGGTGCGGGAGGTTCCCCCTCCCCCTCTGGACATCGAGGGGGCCCCGGCGTACTCGGTCCGCTCCATCATCGACTCGAGGCGCCGGGCGGGGGGCCTCCAATACCTCGTGGAGTGGGAGGGGTACGGCCCGGAGGAGCGGAGCTGGGTTCCGGTGAAGGACGTCCTGGCTCCCGTCCTTGTCCGCGAATTCCACCAGCGTCGGCCGGATCGCCCTGCTCCGCGCCCCCCGGGTCGGCCCCGAGGCCGGTGCCGTCGCGCGGCTGGGGCCGCGCGTCAGGGGGGGGGTACTGTGACGACTACGACCTCTGCTGGTTCACCTCCCCCTGCAGCGGGCGGGCCCCGGCGGTCGACGTCACCGGCTTTCTGACACCACCGTCTCATCATGCATTTCACCTGTGTCTCGTTTAGTGCACCTGTTCATCATCACTGTTTCCCCCGGTATATATGTTCCCTCTGCTCCCCCTGTCTTTGTGTGTGATTGTGCTCTGCCACTGTGTTTATGTATGCGTCTATGTAAGACGCTCGTGCTGTATATTTTGTTCCAGTTCTATATAAAAACCTTCATCCGCCGCGCCTTCTCCGGTTCCTCCTTGCTTCCTCAACCTCCGCCGTGACATAAACATTTAGATTTGTAGTAGTATAGATGTGTAGTAACATAGATGTGATTCGTGTTTGATTCGTTGTTTAGATATCGAGTGTGGATTTCTAGTAGTCTATATTTGTTGTAATATATATATTTAGCAGTATATATGTGGAGTAATATGTGTAGATGTGAGTACATAGATGTTTAGCATAGATGCTAGCAGTTGATTAAGCTTTTGATAATAGCCTTAGATTTAGCTGTTGATCCCACAGAAGCTGTTTATTCAGCTGGTGATCCTTCATAAGCTATTAATCTAGTGGTTGATCCTACAAAGCTGTTGATTTGGTGGTTGATCCTACAGAAACCGTTGATTTAGCTGTTGATCCTACAAAGCTGTTGATCCTATTAAGCTGTTGATTTAGCTGTTGATCCAACAAAGCTGTTGATTTAGCTGTTGATCCTATAAGCTGTTGATTTAGCTGTTGATCCTACAAAGCTGTTGATTAAGCTGTTGATTGAACAAAGCTGTTGATTAAGCTGTTGATCCTATAAAGCTGTTGATTTAGCTGTTGATCCTACAAAGCTGTTGATTAAGCTGTTGATCCTATAAAGCTGTTGATTTAACTGTTGATCCTACAAAGCTGTTGATTAAGCTGTTGATCCTATAAAGCTGTTGATTTAGCTGTTGATCCTACAAAGCTGTTGATTTAGCTGTTGATCCTATAAAGCTGTTGATTAAGCTGTTGATCCTATAAAGCTGTTGATTTAGCATGATGTGCATCATACCCATGCTGACAGCAGGGACTTTAAATCCACTCCCTGTCAATACAACAGCACCTCAGGTTAACACACACACATTCCCTGTCAATACACAACAAAACAGCTGGGTGTTGGGACTGCTTTCTGAATACATTAACACCTAAACCCCAAGGCTAAGTGTGTGTGTGTGTGTGTGTGTGTGTGTGTGTGTGAGGGGATCAGCAGAAGGTCTGGTCTGTGATTACATCTTAAAGGCATTAACCCCAGTACCCCTAAGGTCTGAAACTCTTTGGTTATCCATCTATTTCCCCCTCTCTTCCATCCCCCTCTTACTCCCTTCTCTTCTCACCTTCGTCCCCCTCTCTTCCCTCTTACATCCTCCTCTGGCTGTTCTGCTGATTCAGGGTTGGGCCTGCTTGACAAGGAAGTACTCTATTTCAAGATGATGAACCACATGGTGAGTTTGCATAGAGGCATGTCGAGCACTTACTCCGGGACAGAGATATAAAATACATACTTTTTTACCTGTCCAGCTTGGAACACAATCTAACAACCCTGTGGTCAGATGATGTTCATGGAAAAGCAATTGGGGCAAATCAGTCTTTTCCTTAATCTTTTTGCCAAGCCCATATAGAGGTTGGGTTACCAAGAGATGTAGGGTTGGAATATTGACTGAAGGGGAGATGTAGGGTTGGAATATTGACTGAAGGGGAGATGTAGGGTTGGAATATTGACTGAAGGGGAGATGTAGGGTTGGAATATTGACTGAAGGGGAGATGTAGGGTTGGAATATTGACTGAAGGGGAGATGTAGGGTTGGAATATTGACTGAAGGGGAGATGTAGGGTTGGAATATTATTGAAGGGGAGATGTAGGGTTGGAATATTGACTGAAGGGGAGATGTAGGGTTGGAATATTATTGAAGGGGAGATGTAGGGTTGGAACATTGAAGGGGAGATGTAGTGTTGGAATATTGACTGAAGGGGAGATGTAGGGTTGGAATATTGACTGAAGGGGAGATGTAGGGTTGGAATATTGACTGAAGGGGAGATGTAGGGTTTGAACATTGAAGGGGAGATGTAGGGTTGGAACATTATTGAAGGGGAGATGTAGGGTTGGAACATTATTGAAGGGGAGATGTAGGGTTGGAACATTGAAGGGGAGATGTAGGGTTGGAACATTATTGAAGGGGAGATGTAGGGTTGGAACATTGAAGGGGAGATGTAGGGTTGGAATATTGACTGAAGGGGAGATGTAGGGTTGGAATATTGTCTGAAGGGGAGATGTAGGGTTGGAATTTTGTCTGAAGGGGAGATGTAGGGTTGGAATATTGACTGAAGGGGAGATGTAGGGTTGGAATATTGAATGAAGGGGAGATGTAGGGTTGTTTCACTTCAGTAATTGTACTTAGAGGGAGGCAAGTTATATGAGACATATAAGCTGACAAAAACAAATAGACACAAACACACACCCAGACACAGACAAACACAAACACACCTACAGAAAGCTACAATTGCTTTCGGATACAAATACATGTTAATTCTGTGACTGTGTCAATGTCTCCCACATGCTCACACACACACACACACACACTCTGCTTGCCCCTCCTTGATTCACAGACACTCCTTCTATCCCCTCCATCATACTGTCATCTTGATGCCTGTGGAGGGAAACATTATCATATCAACATGATCACTGTAAAGAGAGATGGAGGGATGAGGGGTGGGGATGAGGGATGAGGGATGGAGGGATGACCCAACTCGGAGTGCAGGACTAGCGGATGATGTGCTGTATCTCCCTCCATCTCTCTCTGGGCACTCCAATACCCACACTGCTGGGAGTTGAAGGCCAGGGAAAAAAAGTTTCTCCTGGTCAGGCTTTAGAGCATTAAAAACCATTAACACAGAAGTGTGTGTGTGTGTGTGTGTGTGTGTGTGTGTGTGTGTGTGCGCGCGCATGTTCGTTACTCTTTACATGGTATTGTCAGTGGAAGCAGCTGGCAGAGGTTGAGGGGAAAACGACAGAGAATGATTTAAAAAACAGCTACACCTCTATTTCTTCCTACACCTTCTCTAGCTCACTCTACTCCTTTATCTTCTTCTACACCTCCACTATCTCTCCCTACACCTCCTCTGTCTCACTCTACTCCCCTATCTCCTTCTAAACCTCCTATATCTGTTCTTACACACCTTCTAACTCACTCAACTGCTCTATCTACACCTCCTCTATCTCTCTCTCTCTACTCCTCTATTTCTATCTATACCTCCTCAATCTCCCTCTACTTGTCTACTTGGAGTTGCCTTCATCTATCTGGCCTGATGACTCCTAACAGTCCCTGTCCGAAGTCCTCCTGGTTGAGTTTTTGATCTAGTGGCTGAATAATGATTCCTGCTGACACTGCCCACACCCCACCTGGTTGTACCTGTCTTTTTCCACCTGGTCGTTCCTGTCTTTGTCCACCTGGTCGTTCCTGTCTTTGTCTGCCTAAAGACTCAGGACACAACCCACTGGTATTTATTAACCCTTTGGTCATCTGAACATGCAGAATAATTGATGTGTCTCAAAAAGGAATTGTACTCTTAAATAAAGTCTGTCACCTCTCTAGGTGTCTTCCTATGTTCCGACTCTAGTAGGGAGTTCTTTTCTAGTCACTGTGTCTTCATTATTGTTGTTGCTGGCTCTTCAGGCTGGGTGTCTGTAATTGAAACAACTTCTGATTCTCAAACACCCCTATCTCTACACCTCCTCTGTCTCAATCTACACCTCCTCCCTCTCTATTTTTACACCACCTCTGTCTCAATCTACACCTCCTCCCTCCTTGTACACCTAATTTTAATTCTATTTATACCCCATCCTCTCCCTCAACATCTCCCTCTCTTCCTACACCTCCTCTATCTACACCTCGTTAATCTCTCTCTCTACACCTCTTCCCTCCCTCTACACCTCCACAATCTCTACTACTCCTTTCTCTCTCTCTCTCTGTACAATTATGTAATTGTCTCATCGGGTGAATTACACAGCAGGTTTGAGAGGGTCAAAGGTCGACCTACGTATCCTCTAATAAATTCCTCAACAGGGCGGCCTCTCTCTTATGACCCCACTGGCTCAACCAGGAAGAAGAAGACACGCTGGAGGAGACTACAGCACAGTGTCAACAGCCCGCGTGGAGACCAGGGCACCCAGTCCAACATCCACAACCACCACCCCCAGCACAGCCCGCATGGAGACCAGGGCACCCAGTCCAACATCCACAACCACCACCCCCAGCACAGCCCGCGTGGAGACCAGGGCACCCAGTCCAACATCCTCAACCACCACCCCCAGCACAGCCCGCATGGAGACCAGGGCACCTAGTCCAACATCCACAACCACCACCCCCAGCACAGCCCGCGTGGAGACCAGGGCACCCAGTCCAACATCCTCAACCACCACCCCCAGCACAGCCCGCGTGGAGACCAGGGCACCCAGTCCAACATCCAAACATCCACAACCACCACCCCCAGCACAGCCCGCACGGAGACCAGGGCACCCAGTCCAACATCCTCAACCACCACCCCCAGCACAGCCCGCACGAAGACCAGGGCACCCAGTCCAACATCCAAACATCCACAACCACCACCCCCAGCACAGCCCGCATGGAGACCAGGGCACCCAGTCCAACATCCACAACCACCACCCCCAGCACAGCCCGCATGGAGACCAGGGCACCCAGTCCAACATCCTCAACCACCACCCCCAGCACAGCCCGCACGAAGACCAGGGCACCCAGTCCAACATCCTCAACCACCACCCCCTGCACAGCCCGCGTGGAGACCAGGGCACCCAGTCCAACATCCTCAACCACCACCCCCTGCACAGCCCGCATGGAGACCAGGGCACCCAGTCCAACATCCTCAACCACCACCCCCAGCACAGCCCGCACGGAGACCAGGGCACCCAGTCCAACATCCAAACATCCACAACCACCACCCCCAGCACAGCCCGCATGGAGACCAGGGCACCCAGTCCAACATCCAAACCACCACCCCCAGCACAGCCCGCATGGAGACCAGGGCACCCAGTCCAACATCCAAACATCCACAACCACCACCCCCTGCACAGCCCGCATGGAGACCAGGGCACCCAGTCCAACATCCACAACCACCACCCCCTGCACAGCCCGCATGGAGACCAGGGCACCCAGTCCAACATCCACAACCACCACCCCCTGCATGTCCCATGGAGACCAGGGCACCCAGTCCAACATCCACAACCACCACCCCCAGCACAGCCCGCATGGAGACCAGGGCACCCAGTCCAACATCCACAACCACCACCCCCTGCATGTCCCATGGAGACCAGGGCACCCAGTCCAACATCCACAACCACCACCCCCTGCATGTCCCATGGAGACCAGGGCACCCAGTCCAACATCCACAACCACCACCCCCTGCATGTCCCATGGAGACCAGGGCACCCAGTCCAACATCCTCAACCCCCACCCCCTGGATGTCCCATGGACACTGTTGGCCGAAACCACGATGGCACAAGGGAGCACACAACACCTCCACTTAAAGATGGAATTCAAAGACATTTGCCCAAATTGGGAAGTTAATCAAAACGGTGGATAATGAAGAGAATTGAATTATCATATTCAAGAAATAATTTAAAAGTGATATTATTAATTAATTCTAAAGGATTTGTTTTAGCATTTCCTTTTCATGTTTAATGGAAATAAAGTAATTGCACACATAAAAAAGAACTCAGTTCAAACAGACAAACACATCAAACCTCACCTGTGTGTCTGTGTGTTTGAAAGAGAGAATGACAAAGAGAAAGACAGAGAAATAGACAAAAGTGAAAGAGGGAGAGGAGGTATGAGAGAGTGATACCCTTATGAGGTATGAGGAGAGGGAGAGGAGGTATGAGAGAGGGATACCCTTATGAGGTATGAGGAGAGGGAGATTGAGGTATGAGAGAGTGATACACTTATGAGGAATGGTGAAGGTTTTATATATCTTTCCTAATGGCATCATTAGCCCTGGGGTCAAACCTAGCTTTCAGAACACACACATAGACACAGATACACAAAAAACCCGAAACACCCCACAAATGAACAGACACACTGTATTCCACTGATGCACTGAGTGACTAATGAAACCTTCAAGTGAAGCAAACAACCTCTCTTATTTCTTTCAAAATGTACAGCTCCGTCTCTCTTTATCTCAAACTCACAACTCCTCTGCAAATCTCTCAACCTATCTTCCTTTCCATTTCTCCCTGCTCCACTTCTACCTGGTGGTGAAGAGACTATCTAGTGAACTACCTGGTGATGAAGACTGTATAGTGAACTACCTGGTGATGAAGACTGTCGAGTGAACTACCTGGTGATGAAGACTGTCTAGTGAACTACCTGGTGGTGAAGAGACTATGTAGTGAACTACCTGGTCATGAAGACTGTCTAGTGAACTACATGGTGATGAAGAGTGTCTAGTGAACTACCTGGTGATGAGGAGTGTCTAGTGAACTACCTGGTGATGGAGACTTCTAGTGAGCTACCTGGTGATGAAGAGACTGTCTAGTGAACTACCTGGTGATCAAGAGACTGTATAGTGAACTACATGGTGATGAAGACTGTCTAGTGAACTACCTGGTGATGAAGAGACTGTTTAGTGAACTACCTGGTGATGAAGACTGTCTAGTGAACAACCTGGGGGTGAAAAGACTATGTAGTGAACTACATGGTGATGAAGAGTGTCTAGTGAACTACCTGGTGATGAAGACTGTCTAGTGAGCTACCTGGTGATGAAGAGACTGTCTAGTGAACTACCTGGTGATGAAGACTGTCTAGTGAACTGCCTGGTGATGAAGACTGTCTAGTGAACTGCCTGGTGATGAAGAGACTGCGGTGAATCTGGTGGGCCAGGGGAAGATGGCAGTATGAAAGAATAAGAAGCATTCAATGTAGGAGGCGGGGTTTTAGATCCCTAGAGCCGTGTTGCTGGAGCTCCTGAAGGCTCACTAACGATACAGACATAAAACTGATGAACTGCCTTGTGGAGCTTTTAGAGGTGTGGGTTGTTAGGGCAGTCGAAAAGAAGGTCTTTCAAGGAGGTGATGTGTAGGAATTTACGATGTTACGAAGGGGCCAGTAAAGTTGTTTTCGTTTTCTTTCTCTCTCAATCAAAATAAGCTAATTCATTGATCCATTAAAGATACAGAATTTTTTTAGTTCTCCATGGTTATTTTATTTTACCCAAATGATTCTCTCTTTTATTCTCTCTGTCTCTCTCTTATGTTATTTTTCAAATGACACCCTAGAGAGAAGCTTTTACAGTTGGCATGGGAAACACACATACATGGTTATGTACACACATAGACACACACACACACACACAAACACACACACACACATACACACATACACATCTGTGCGTCTGTGTTTATGTGTGTGTTTATGTTTGTGTGTGTTTATGTGTGTCTATGTGTGGGTGTGTGTCTCTATGTGTGTGTGTGTCTATATGGTGTGTGTGTGAAATTTCACTGGTAAATCCATGTTAGTGACTACTATCTTTGTTGTTTGATCACATCATAATCAAGACTTCAGTCCCTGTGAGCAAAAACAACTGTCCTCTCATATCTGCACCCCTTCAAAACAGACTTCATTAAAATACATGTGTCTTGAAGAGTCAGACCTTTTCCAAAATAAAAATGATGGACGTCATAGCTGTTAGCAAGGATGCTAAAAGTCATCGGCAGCTGCTTTAACAGTTGGCCAACGAGCACTTTCACAGGTTGAAGTTTTTTTTTTTAAGTGTAATTGAGGTGATCGGTGATGAATATTGCACATTATTACATTTTGTAAAGGGGAAAGATACAAGGAAGAGACAATGGAGGGAATTAATGGACACATCCCAAGTGCTCAGGGCCCAGGAGGAAGCTTTATAAAAAGACACATCCCAAGTGCTCAGGGCCCTGCAGGGAGCTTTATTAACAGACACATCCCAAGTGCTCAGGGCCCAGGAGGGAGGTTTATTAACGGATGCATCCCAAGTGCTCAGGGCCCTGTAGGGTGCTTTATTAACGAACACATCCCAAGTGCTCAGGGCCCTGGATAAAGCTTTATAAAACGGACACATCCCAAGTGCTCAGGGCCCTAGAAGGAGCATTATTAACAGACACATCCCAAGTGCTCAGGGCCCTGGAGGGATGTTTATTAACGAACACATCCCAAGTGCTCAGGGCCCTGGAGGAAACTTTATAAAACGGACACATCCCAAGTGCTCAGGGCCCTGGAGGGAGCATTATTAACAGACACATCCCAAGTGCTCAGGGCCCTGGAGGGAGCTTTATAAACGGACACATCCCAAGTGCTCAGGGCCCTGGAGGGAGCAATATTAACAGACGTGGAAGAGTAGTAGAGGGAAAAAATCTGAAGACAAACCAGGATGGCCTCGCGGCAGTTAGGAATCAGTGCAGGCGATCAAAAACTGGGCAGCCAGTTTTCCCATGTTGCTTGGGTATTGCAGCATGAAGGGCAGGTGCCGCCAACAGGCTACTTCTGGCTAATGCTAGACAGTCCAGGTCATCTTTGTCAGATCAGAGCTCCTTGAAGAGCTTGTGACAGAAGGCAGCTGGCCCCCCTGGCTGCTCACAGAATGTTCCGGAACCTGAAAGCGTATACCCTCTGGGCGACTGGTGCCACGCTGAGCGAGGAGTGTGTGCTTCCGTGTCGCAACACCATCACACAACACATCCCAGAGTACACAACATCCCACGCTGAATCCCAGAGTACACAACATCCCACGCTGAATCCCAGAGTACACAACATCCCACGCTGAATCCCAGAGTACACAACATCCCACGCTGAATCCCAGAGTACACAACATGACCAGCCTGTCGCTCTTTGCCTGAGCAAGTCCGTTATCACGAAGTCCTCCCAGGTTATTACTGGAAATATTATAAATTGGAAGGCAAAATATTTGCCAAAATGGTAACATGCTAGAGCCCAACCTGTGTTGCTGATGTTCACCCTAAAGGCAGGCTGTACACAATGACTAGACCAGACACTTCACATGAGCAAATGTATCCATACATAGAACTTATTTCTATATGAGATGCGCAGCAAGTACCAACTCTACCTTCACAGGCTTTCAAAACCCATATGGGTCACTGAAAGATGAACGAGAACTTATCATTCAAAGACAATGAAACATCATGGCGTCTCTGTATAACTGCAGAGTAATCCTCAGATCAAACAAACACATGATTTTCAGTCAACATACCAGATAGATAAAATAAAAAGGATTATAGGATTCCAGGTAAAAAACGAGAACCGAGTGTTAATTTTGAAGTCAAAAATGCCAGCAGCGGCAAAATATCTAAATGTCGATGAATGTATCATACATTTTTCAATCTGTCCAACCCCCCCCCCATTAATGTGCTGCAGGTTTGATTTATGTACTTGGCTTGCATGGCATGATCACGTCTGGTGGGCACAGACTAAATCAACTGGCACACATTGGAGAGTAGCGAGGTACGTGAGAGGCAAGTTTAGTCAGGGTGTTATTCTTTGTTTGCTCCAGGGCCACCGTATCTCCATGTAGGTTATATGTTTTCTGGTCCTGGCTCCACCTCCCCCACCCTCTCCCTCTCTCTCTCTCCCTCTCTGTCCCCCTCTCCCTCTCTCTCTCCCTCTCCCTCTCTCTCTCCCTCTCCCAATCTCCCTATTTATCTACGCGCTCTACACCTCCCTCTCTCCCGTTCTATCTCTCCATCTCCCTCTTTACTCCCCTCCCCTCCCTATCTCTCCATCTCCCTCTTTACTCCCCTCTCTCCATGGAGGTTGCTTTTTATTAACACTCCCACAGAACCACAGGACAGCAGTCAAAAAAATGGAGGCCAGAGTCTCCAAACGTCCTCAACATGTCCTCATTTAAAAGGTCTTATAGTCAGACCTGATTACAAACATACACATGTAAAAACACACAGACACACACACTCACACAAAAACGCCACACACTGCACGTAGGAGATGTTTTTTAAGCGATCAAGGTTGCAACACAGCTGTGTGTGTGTGTGTGTGTGTGTGTGTGTCTATGTGTGTTAAATGGCTTGGTGTGTATTTACCTTAGCGTGTATTTATCTCCCTCTGTCTGACACTTCTCTATAGCCAACGTCCTCTCCCTCCCTCAACGTCTTTCAACAGTGTCCTTATTGTCAAGGTTACTGATGAATAGAGTGAGTGAGGGAAAAAAAGAGAGATGCTTGTCATCCTCTGCAAAACATCAGTGTTTACATGTTTGTATTAACCTGAGAGGGGAGTTTAGAACATAGAATTAGAACTCTTCAACTCCTCTAAATCAATGTCTGCATTTGTTACCCGAATGAAAATACAAAAAATGTGTTCATGTCTCTGTGCCTCATACTGTGTGGGTGGTAGGAAACAGATCAGATGATATTTACATACAAATCTCTAATTGGCTGATAGGATGATCTTAGAGACATCTGAGATGAAAAGGTATTGGTTTACTATAATAATAGTAATTATCATTGCACCTAAAGAGACTGAATGTCCTGGCACTTCTTTAAAACAAATCTTGAATAAAAACACAACCATCCTAACATACAAAACGTCTTTGTCCAACTCATAATACAAAAAACTAAAAACCATGTTTGACTGAACTTGGCCCATGACTTCAGACTGTAGTCATTTGATAAAGTGGGGGTCCAAATGCAGCTGTATTTCATACGTTTGGTACGACACAAACACTTGCGCGTTACGTCCATTCGCCAGCCTCAGCCAGTCCACTAACGGTGAAACACAAGGGAAGCTAGCCAGCAACAGACGAAAAGTTCTTCAAATGAACTGGATAATTTAGCCACATTATTTTCCACCAATCGGCATGTTTCGATAAAGCAGTAACTTCCTGGTTCCGCCCCGAGTCTGTGCAGTATGAAGACAGCTCTGTCTCACGTCAAGGGTACGACATCGCGATTGGTGCCTGGGCGCACAAGACACTCGGGGAAGCGAGATGATTGGTTGGCAAGCTAAGCCGATTAAGCCAATGACTGTGGAGTCGCACCGGGAAATATCACAGCTCTCTTACTTGCTAATGAAGGCCAAGTCTGACGCATTGCTCCACCGGATACCCGGCATTTGAGCGGAGGTGCCGGGAGGGAGACCCATTGTGCAGTGGTCCCGCCTGACACTACAGAGGACAGAACACCTGTTGGAGAACACACAGCGCAGGTGGGAACCTGTTTTCCGCGGCCCGCTGGGATGGCCCACAAGACTGTTGGAGGAATCCAGAGCTCTGCTACACACACACACACACACACACACGCACACGCACTCATGAAAACTCTGCAGCCTCATCAGTCAATGCCAACGCTGAAAGATTCTGCCTCCGTCCATATTTTCCACTTCTCTTTCTACCGCAGACGTTCACTCCTCACACACCCAGATCTCCCTTCTCCGTCTGCTCATCTATCATCTCAGCTTCCTCCCTCCTCCGCTCCTATTTTTACCTCCTGTCCTGTCCTGGTGTGGCTGGAGAGGCTATAAACACCAGCGCCTGCTGCCGTCATCCTACCAAAAGAACTGGAACATGTAGAAACACACTCTCACACGCACGCACACACACACACACAGCCAAACACGTACGCACACACCCCCACACACACCCAAACACGCACGCACACACACCCAAACACACACGCACGCACACACCCAAACACCCAAACAAGCACGCACGCACACACACACATACCCAAACACACACACACCCAAACACGCACACACACACACAGTTGCAGAACACCAAGCAGTTTATTGTTATTTACAAAGGTCTGTGATGATACAGGGGCATTGTGTGTGTGTGTGTGAACACGTGTGTGTGTGTGTATGTGTGTGTGTGAGTGTGAGTGTGTGTGTGTGTGTGTGTGTGTGTGTGTGTGTGTGAACACGTGAGTGTGTGTGAGAGAGTGTGTTTGGGTGTGCATGCAAGCATTGCCTGCTTAACTCATGGCATCTTTCTCTCCATTGACCTTTCAGAAAGAACAGCAGAGTGGAGACAGAAAAGAAAAGAGTCATTTAATTTGTTAATCTCCTCTTTTTGCTTCCAAAGTGGGTTTAGCAGTCACCTTGACGACCAGAGGGACACATTTCGACGTGGCGCAGAGTAAAGAGCCCTACAGTAATTACAGTTCCTATCAGGGTGGGGGGTGACAATACGGGGGGCACCGGGCTGTTCTTATCATTAATAACCAAAACATTATTAAACACTATCCACTTTAATTACAGTTGGTTTAAATAACTGCCAGGTTCCTCTCATCCTGTCGTTGACAACATTACGCCCAAAGTCTGTTTGTGTGTCGTGTGTGTCTTGTGTTAGCATCGTCTAGTTTCTATCTGCTTCTAGTTATGAAGCTTTTTTCATTCAGTATCTTCATCATTGCCTCTTGTAGCTGCCATGTTAGTTAAAGGATCTGTCCAGTGAAAACATAATTTATTAAACCTCATGCCTCATCCCAAATCATGTTGTTGACTGGTTCTGGACATGCACTACATGGGGATAAATAACTGATGTATAATACCACACTCTGTAAAACCAAACCTCAAACTTTTATCCAACTCACTTTTATCCTACTCTGGTATAAACAGAGCGGCCCCACGGAGTTGGCAGCTAATTTATTTTACCCAGTTTTTCCTCCCCAATTTCATGATACTCATGATTAACACCCTGCTTTGTTATTGCAACTCCTAGCGGACACGGGACAGTCAATGTTGAGATATGTGTCCTCTGAAGCACCTCCAATGCAATTCCAGGTGTTACAGGGCTCCTCATGCAACCAGGCAGTCTAGATCGGACTTATTATGCGCCAGAAGGGACAGGTTTTCTGACTTTCACCTTGAATGAGCTCAATATCAGGAGTGGCTACAGCAGGATCAGACAAGGCAATACTATTTGTTTACCAACCCCACAACCCGGGACATTGCTGGCCAATCGCTCTGTTCTCTGTGAGACTGCTGAACTAGTCCGCAAATAGGGATCAAACCTCGGTCTTGCAATGATACAGATGACTGCACCGCTGGGCCATTCAGGGACCCCCAAGCAAATGTTTATACCCAGGGGAATCGTAGGTCTCATTGGCTATTCAACAAATATATGCAGACACTTTTGTTTTTCCTGAGGTGGCCAAGCAGGTTTGATTCCATGAGAATAACAATTTAATATCTATTCCAGGTTGAAGTGCAGCATGGATTTGATTCCAGGTGGAGTCACAGCATGATTTTGATTCCAGGTTGATTCCCAGCAGGGTTTTGATTCCAGGTTGATTCACAGCATGGTTTTGATTCCAGGTTGATTCACAGCATGGTTTTGATTCCAGGTTGATTCACAGCACGGTTTTGATTCCAGGTTGAGTCCTAGCAGAGTTTTGATTCCAGGTTGATTCCCAGCAGGGTTTTGATTCCAGGTTGATTCCCAGCATGGTTTTGATTCCAGGTTGAGTCATAGCATAAAGACTATTACAGGGTCCTAGAAAGATCTAAAACTACAACCCCATTCCAAGAAATGTGGGACGCTGCGTAAAATATATATAAGAACAGTTAGCAATGATGTGCTAATCATAATTTCAATAGGAAATAGTACAAAGACAACATATCAAATGTTTCTTAAAAAATACGTGCCCACTTTGAACTTGATAGCAGCAACACGTTTCAAAAAAGTTGGGACAGAGGTAACAAAAGACTGGAAAAGTTGTGTAATGCTAAAAAACTAGACCTGGCAATTCAATCACACAACTAATTAGGTCAATTGGCAACAGGTCAGTAACATGATTGGGAATTAAAAAATCATTCCAGAGAGGATGGGTCTGTCAGAAGTGAGGATGGCTAACAGTGCAGTAATTTGAGAATAACATTTATGAATGTAAAATTGCAAAGGGTTTGGGGATCTCAACATCTATGGAACATAACATAATTAAAAGATTCAAAGAATCAGCAAGACAATGCCAAACCACTTTCTGCATGTAAGTCCAGACCTGTCACCCATTGAAAACATTTGGGGCATTATGAAACAGAAAATACAACAAAGGAGACCCAAACTGTTGAGCAGCAGAAATCCAATATCAAGCAAGAATGGGAATACATTTCTCTCAAAACTATAGCAATTGGTTTTCCTCAGTTCCCAAACACTTACAGAGTATTGTTAAAAGAAGAGGTGATGCAACACTGTGGTAAACATGCCCCTGTACCAACTTTTTTGAAATGTGCTGCTGGTATCAAATTCAAAATGGGCACAGTTTTTTTTCAAAAACAAAAGCATTTGTAATAACATGTTTTCTTTGCACTATCTTCAGTAAACTACAGGGATAAATGATTTGCACATCATTCCATTCTGTTTTCATATACATTTTATGCAGCGTCACAACTTTTTTGGAAACACTGTCTTAAACTTAAAAAGTGTTTATAGGCTCAGACCCTGTAACAGTCTTTATAAGACCAGAACCTGGAATAGTCCTCATAGAATAAGACCCTGTAATAGTCTTTATAGGACCAGAACCTGAAATAGTCTTCACAGAATAAGACCCTGTAACAGTCTTTATAAGACCAGAACCTGAAATAGTCCTCATAGAATAAGACCCTGTAATAGTCTTTATAGGACCAGAACCTGAAATAGTCTTCACAGAATAAGACCCTGTAATAGTCTTTATAGGACCAGAACCTGGAATAGTCTTCATAGAATAAGACCTTGTAATAGTCTTTATAGGACCAGAACCTGGAATAGTCTTCATAGAATAAGACCCAGTAATAGTCTTTATAGGACCAGAACCTGGAATAGTCTTCATAGAATAAGACCCTGTAATAGTCTTTATAGGACCAGAACCTGTATTAGTCTTTAAAGAAACAGACTTGGTAATAGACTTAATTGAACCAGGCCATGTAATAGTCTTCATATAATAAAACCCTGTAATTGTCTTTATAGAACTAAAAGCTGAAAAAGTCTTTATAAAATGAACACTGTAATAGTCTTTATAGTCTTCATAGAAGTATTTTTTTATTAAATTGATGTATCATCTCTGTGACACATTTCTAAATGAATAGGGTGGATTCACTGAACTACAACAATGTGGTGAAATGGTAAGAGGTATACCATTATATACCTCTTACTTGCCAACTCACACACACACACAGACAAGCACACACACACGCATGCACGCACGCCCACACACACACACACACCTATTTAAAGATATATAGGAACATTAATTGTCTGCCCTTTTCTATGCGGTTCACTTATACAAGTCTTCCCACTATTCACCAGACCCTGATCTTATACAACCAACCATCGCACCAAGCGGAAAGTCAAACACCATTTTAAAACGCTGTGTACAAGGATTGGCTCTTAATACGTCTCTCCTGCTCCACTACTTCTCTCTTACCCTGTCTTCTGGTCGAGACGCCCTCGTTGTTTTAGAGACAGAACTTTTAAGAGTAGTTCTGATGTTAATAAGAAATGAACAAAGCCATTTTCTGTGCTTGTTCTCTCTTCTGCCGAATCTCACTAGGGACCATCCTTTAAGTCCCCCCCACCCTCTTCCCTTATCCAGCCCCCCCCCTCCACCACCCCCCCTCCCCATCCATCCTCTGTCCCAAATCCCAAATAGAAAAATAGATATTGTCATATTCCTTTTTAATGCATTTTCTGAGAAACAAAGAAGGGATATTTAATTGATTTGGCTCTTGTCCTCTTGTCTGTTCGTTCTCCACTCCTTGCTTTCCACACGGTTCACTGCTCTGGAGATGGCAGATACTGCAGAGGACTAGGCTAAGCTAACACCATCGCTTCGGAGGTGGGTCTGCTTGAATAGAGCTGTGTTGCTTTGCAAGGCTAATAGTTGTATTGCTTCTCCAGGAAATTGCCCTGTGAAGCATTCAGGCAGCAGGCTTTCCTAACATGTTCCACACCACCGCGGCAGAGTTTTGGGCTAAGGCTCTTCGTGTCACCTCTGCATAAAACAAACTGCTAGAACAGCAGTTGCGTTAGCAGAGTTGTGTGTGGAGAGCATGTTGGCCGCGTGGGGGGGGATTGCTAGTTGTTATTAGTGTCTATGTTAAAACTTGGATGGCTGGTATGGGGTTCTTGAGAAACACAAAGCACTGATAGAAATGGAATTCAATAGACAACTAGAAATACACACACCTAATGCACACATCTTCACTTCACTAAATGGGAACTCCAAAGTTAATTGCCCTTAAAAAAATATAATTTTGACTAATTGCCCTGAACCTAATCCTAACCATTACCCTAACCCTAACCCTGACCCTAACCCTAACCATAACCCTAAACCTAACCCTAACCCTATGACCCATGCGCTTGGAAACAATGTACAACTAGACTGTGATTTTAAACCTGAACTAAACCCCAATCTTAACCTCAATAACTACATTTAAACCTAACTTTAACCTTTCCCAAACTCCTAACCCTAAACTTAACTCTTACCCTATTTCTAACCCCAACTTGTGCCCTGTACTGGACACTTAAGCCAAAATGAATGCAAATAAATGCAAATGAGGAGGAAGATAGTCATGTGATTCTCACTGAACCACAACTGGAGAACATTGTTGTCAGAACATGAACGTTTTCAACACACTGGATCCAGAGGTGGAAGTGCCCTTTACTCAGAAAGCACAGAAAGATTTTTTTTAAAAGTCTGCCCTACTGGAGCAAACCATTCTCTTTATGGCTCAAAATGTCTATTTTCTGATATCTCTACCAATGTATCTATTATTATGCCTGCAAGTATAAACAAGTACAATGACAAACCAGCATGGGCTAGATGTTAGCAACAGAATTACGATGGACAAAGCAGGCTAACTAGAACGCAATATACATACAAATACAAAAATATATATGTAGAACTAGATCAATAAACAGAATTAAGACAGAAGTCAGATTCACACAAGGTGATTAGAGAGAGAAGGTGTGATGTGCTCTAATGAACTAATCCTCCTGGCCCCTAGGACCCCCAGGAGTGTCTGATGGGTTACTCCTGGGGTTTCTTTTCCTGTGGATGTCCTGACAAAAGCCAGTTACACCATAGCGCTTGATGTTTGTTGTGACTGTACTTTCAGATTTCTTTAAATTGTATTTTCTCATTTGAGCTTTTCTTGCCATAATATGGAATACTAGATTAAAGTCATAATGATGGCCTTCTGTATACCAACCCTACCTTGTCACAACACAACTGATTCATTGGCTCAAGTGCATTAAGATTTTTTTTTTGTCAACAAATTCACTTTTAACAAGGCACACATTCCAGGTGATTGCCTCATGATGCTGGTTTGGAGTGTGAAGAAAATAAATTATATGGTTGATACATGATTCCATATGTTTTATTTCAAAGTTATGATGTCTTCTACAATGTGGAGAATAGTAAAACGAAATAAATACCCTTGAATGAGTAGGTGTGACCAAGATTTGACTGGTACACTATGTTTTTATGTCTATATTTATACAATATGTGTGTGTGTGTGTGTGTGTGTGTGTGTGTGTGTGTGTGTGTGTGTGTGTGTGTGTGTGTGTGTATGTGTGTGTGTGTGTGTGTGTGTGTGTGTCTGCGGGGGATGAATGAGGGGGAACGGTGCTTGCTCTAACCCAATCACGGCAGCAGGCTTAACATAAATCCCGCCCTGGATCTTTACAGACAGCAAAACTAGGCAATTGAGTTTTGGACATGACAACATCGATTTATTTTGTTCTTGGATAACACAAAAAGAGGTCGTGTCTTTGTCGTATTCGAGGAACATAAATACGTTACGATACTCTTACTGTCCGAGGACCGACTCCACCGCCTCTTTGCTGTGGTAGGCCCGCAATCATAACACAGCCAGACAACACGCTGGGCCTAGTCTCCCGAACACCACCCACACACTAACTTACAGCTACTGGATTCATTAATAATTGATTGATAATAAATTCAATAGAAAACAAAAAGCGAATAATTTAATGCACTGGAGAGAATCAACTAGAAAACCAAGACAATGTGAATGTTACACATGGTGGTTAGGTAGGGTAGGTGGATCCTGCATCTCATCCTGTCATTTCCATTGTGAATAAAAGACGAGGCTTCATGCATGGTCATGTCTCCTCTATGTGCTCAGGGGGTCCTACACAGGTAAACCCTGTCAGACAGACACCTATTACAGCTGGTACATAATTGATACATACTGAAATCAACAGCAGGAACAACAGCCTTGTAATCTGACTGGAAAGGAGAATGGTATGAAATGAGAGAACATCTTAACTAAGTCAGAGGAGGGTCAACACGCTCTCTCTCCCTACAACCCCCCAACACACACACATACACACAGTCTGTATCTCTCTATATAACCCCCCCCCAAAAAAAAAAACACACACACTCACTAAGTCAGAGGTCAACACACTTTAAAAAGCATAAAAAGTCTACACACACTGATTGCAAATGCAGCTTATTGGTGTACCAAGACAAATAGTGTCAGACCTTTCCCCTCCTTTTGTAACAAAAACAATATGTAAGTGTAAAACTAATGGATGATTTATCTGAAAAATTCAAAATATAAAACAGTCAATGTCTTGGTTTCATAAGTGTAACAACTTATACTATGTGAAGAAAACCGTTTGCTTGGATTGCAGCAGCAGGTCTGTTTGGACGGGTGTTTATCAACCTAACACACTTGGATTTGTTATCTGACTAAGATGAGTCAAACTGTTAGGGGATCTTCTGTACAGAGCCTTCTTTAGGTCAGTCTACAGAGTTTCCATAGGTTTGAGGTGTGGGCAACCACCAGGCTATTCCAGGACTTTGATATTCCTTTTTAAAGGTCTTTCCTTTGTTGATCTTGTTGTGTGCTTGGGGTCATTGTCACATTATATGTTGACCAGAGCCCTTTCCGTTCTGTAGAGAAACAGACACATAACATGATGCTGCCTCCATCATGGTTGAGAAAAGGTACTGTGTACTTGATAAGCCATTTTGGCTGTGAACCAAACATATCTATTAGGATGAAAGTGAGAGATCCCACTCCTGACTTGTACTCAGGGTGGGGTAGGTTACTTTTTAAATGTAATCCGTTACCTGTCCACATCTGTAATCAGTAACGTAACTTTTAGATTACTCTAAATCAGTATCGTAATCTGATTACTTTGATTACTTTCATATTAAGAGGCATTAAAAAACCAATAGGGATAGCCTATAACCAGTTGAACACCCTTTGCGGGATCAATCAATAATAGAGTTTACATAGCTGGCCAAAAACAGAATTTGCATTTTAACTTATGGGTTTTGTACAGCGCCTTTGGAAAGGGTTTTTAAACCAGTACTTTCTACTTCAGTATGATTGGGCTACATCTCTACATTACTAGCTAAAGGTCTGTGAGACATTTAGTCATTCCAATTAATCCAATAACACTCGATCTTCCAGAATCGGGTTGTTAATCTGAACATAACCCAAAAATCGAAAGATGTGTTAGTCTTTTCTTTTATTTGTTTTATTCATGTCCCAGTCCCGCGAACGCACGTTTGCAATCGTGAACACCCGCACACAAATACGTTTTACCCGCGCGACCGTAACATGGTTATTTGGGCCACCAGCAACTGATTTTCAAATCGCAGATAGAAATAAACTGTGATTATACACCAACACTCTTAGCTTAAAGTCAATGTCGTCAGCAGCCAATGATAACCAATGGATGCAATATTCTGAGATACAAAGCAAGCAGAATCACATGGCCTACCTATTTGGACGGAGCTGAGGTGGTTACTTCAAATGCATATCATCAACCTTCAGCAGTGCTTCCCAACACACCTTTTCTCCTTGAATATCGTGATTAATTCCATATAATGTTTTATCTTGAAGGCAGCCCTTACAGCTATCTAACAAATAGTTGTCTAATCTTCAAAAAAAATTTCCTGTCAGAGTTTTTCAGTGCAACTCTTCTCGGCTGTGTTCTTCGATGCATTTGACAAATAAACCTTGAAACTTGAACTATATAAAACACTTGAACTAATAAATAACACGAGGTATTCTCTGAGAATCATTGCTCTGAGAAAGATGCGTGGAGTAGATAACTAAATCACCTTTAAATGAGTTTGCTAATATTATCGAAGATACACAATGTTTTTACCAATTAAACTAGCTCTTCATCAGTCACTAAAATGCTTATGCGCGTCCACGTTAGCGCGCATGATGATCACACTCACAACAACTGAGGCGCTCAATTGTTATTTTAGTTCAAATAACGATGTTTTAAAACAATAAATGAAAAAATCGCGCAACTATTCTTTTACAATTGAAGTAATCCAAAAGCAATCATAATTTTTTTCAAAAGTATCTGTAGTCGGATTACAATATTTTAGTTGGTAACGTAACGGATTACAGTTACAGTTTTTTTTGTAATCATGTAACAGATTACTTGTAGTCGGTTACTCCCCAACTCTGCCTGTACTTTCCCACAATGGGATCCTACGGATAATTTCTTAGCTCCTTGGGGGCCATGGTTGTCTCTGTGATACACAACACCGTTTCCCAAAAAGTCCGGACGTTGCATAAAACGTCCATTTTGAATTTGATGCCAGCAACACATTTCAAAAATGTTGGTTACAGGAGCCTGTTAATCATTGTGTTGCATCACCTCTTCTATTAACAATAATCTGTAAGCTAATAGATTTCGTTGTAATTTTATATTATGGGCTACATGATTTTATTTGCTTGTAAATTACTTGTTTATTTGCTTGTAAATTACTATATAACTTTATGATAACATAAACATTTATAAAACAAAAAGTAAGAAGGATCTTTCGTGTAATCTGAAAGTTTTGTACTAAGTTTCTGGGGATTCGAAAATAGTATTTATTTTATTTTTGTTGTGTTGCAGTTGGTTGGGTATTCTACCTGTCTGCAGTGAAAGCAGGTAAAAACCTTTATGTAACAAGTAAAAACATATACTATACATAACACAAATTCCTTTCAGGCATGAGGACTAACAGGACAGATTTCTCTTTTGTAGTTTTCAGTTTATTTTTCATTTTCGAAGCATCTAGTTCTTCACTGATCTGCAAAGCTCAGTTAGCAACTAGCTTAGTGTCAAAGTCTAGATTCTGTAATCTCTTAAGAAATGATTTAAATCAGGAGTTCAGAATTTCCTTTTTCTTCAGTTAGTTTCTCTGTCATTTAAGATAGCCTACTTGAAGATTTTATTTAATCTATTAGTTTTTTCCATCAAAAGTGACAAATATGTTTTAATGTCCATCAAGATGAGACCTTCCTATCTGCAGGCCACTTGAACTCTTGTCACCCTCTGTCTCTCTCTCTCTCTCTCTCTCTCTCTCTCTCTCTCTCTTTCTCTCTCTCCCGATCCTTTGTTCCCTCTATCTCTCTTTCACTCTAAATCTCTCTTTCCATCTACCTCTTTCTCACTTTCGCATTTCCAATACTCTTCATTGTCATGAAGCTTTACAACATATCAACAAGTTATTTAAAATAGAAAATGAACACATTAAATGTGTGTTTAGAAAGATGGAAGTAGGTTGTAATGCCTATAATGATACACAACAGTAAAGACTACAAAAAACACGTATTGTCCCTCTGTGTGTGTAACTGTGTATATAATGTGCTGCTGGCTTACAGCCCTCTTTGTTCACTTCTAATAGCTAGTAATTATCTGAGTGGTTGTTGAAAGTTTTAATTATAGGTTCACATTTTGAGAAGAACTGTTCTCTAATAGTTTGGTATTTTGTGAGGAGGTGACATTGTGACCACATAACCTTTGCTCTACTGTGTCATCCTTTCTCACTGACACCACTGTGCTCACTGAATCTGTACTTTGTCAAAGTTTTTCAGTAACCATTTGAAGATCCTTTCTGGATAGATTTGTGAGACGTTTTTCGCAAGAGGCCTTCAGTAGGTCTTCTTACAGTTATTCTCAATTGCTAAAACACTAAATTAATTGATTGAACACAATCACTCAAAATTTATTTAACCTGTTTCAAATTATGTGTCACAACCAATATAAGCCAGTTCAGAGAGAAAACAGGTTGTAGAAGGTGGGAAGGAGAAAGTCTGAGAATGGATAGAAGAAACAATGTGAGAGGACGAGGAAGAGTGCGTACGCGAGGTGGGCGACAAGGAGGAAGAGGAAGAACAAAAAAAAAAGTGCAAAGAGCAAAGCAGAGTAGTAATTTCTGATAAATTTTAAACAACTATGATAGAACGTTTTCATTCATCAAAAGACAATGACGGAAAAATATGAAATTTGTTTTGAGAGAAAACAAATTACTTCTCCCTGAGAACTATATGTTTTGGACAATGTGTTTTCTATTTTTTGGTGTACTGTTTACTGACTGCTTGATAGTGTATATCATTTTGATCACTTTCTTTATGATTTGAGAGCGGTGTTTGATTTTGAACACAGGTAAAACAGTTTTGAGGCGAAAGTTTCATTTTGCGAGATGAGTCAGAGGTTTTATAAATAGTGCTTGAAGATGAGGTTTTTGTGTTCAATGTTTTGAGAAATTGTGTTTTAGCAATAAAAATTAACTGTAAAGAACTTATAGGGGTTCCCCACAGTTTTGAGCAAAGGATACCCCAAGAAACGTTTTCTTTTTAAAGTGTAGAACATGTTTGTGAACTCGGCCCAAATACCAGCTCTGTGAAAGGACTCCTAACTCAGCTTGTGCCATTGTAAGCCTGGTAATGATATGTATTTTTGATGTTTTCCGAAACATGATTGCTCTTTTGGAGTATTTATTTTTAGTGGATATTGACCTAATTCTACCCTGCATACATTGTCTGTACTCTTCCTCTGTTCCTCGCCCAGTTGGATGAAATCTTGTGTTGCAGGGTGTCCAATCGGTTCAATGACACATTCAATACATTTGTGCCAGACTGTAAAAGGTAGTTACATTTTAATTTGTTTTTTAATGGCGTAGAAGGCCCAGCATGCTTTCTGTCTCAGTTTATTCACCACCTCATTTATGCCCAGTTGAGGTTATTTTTTACCTTAATAATTACAATAGGTCCTGCAGTATTACTCACCCATCCTCTCTCTCTCTCTCTTTCTCTCTATCTCTCCATGTCCCTGTCTCTATCGTTCCCTCTCCCTCCTCTCCCCTCTCCTCTTCTCTCCCCTCTCCCCCTCCTCTCCCACCTCAGTGTCTTCTATCTATCTCCATAGCCTGAGGCGAAATAACAGGGAGGCCTAATAGCCAGCCAGGATTTCTCCTATTAATACACACACTCAACATTACTGTCAATGTCAATGACCAGGACACAACATATTGACACCCCTCCCTTCCAACATAAATCCTTATTCAACATTGACACACAGGCAACTTGCATGTGTTCAGAATGTGTGTGTGGTTTGTGCGCGTGTGTGTGTGGTGTGTGTGTGTTTGGAATGTGTGTGTCTATAATTGCTATCAAAGTGAGGAACAGTTTCTGACTTTTGAAATGAGGACATTTTCAGAAATTGAAGACCTTTTGACCGATCCAAACACACATAACATTATTCAGGTTTGGAACACAGAAAAAACCAAATTTTAAGGAAACATAATTTCTGGTTCGCACTTTGACAGCAATTCCAGGTAAATGTGTGTTTTGTCTGGCGGATTGCATGTTTGGTATGTGTTTTTCCTAATACTATACTGACATCCTCTCTGACCTGCCATATCCTAATACTATAGTGAATTCCTGTCTGACCTGCTATATCCTAATACTATAGTGACTTCCTGTCTGACCTGCCATATCCTAATACTATAGTGACTTCCTGTCTGACCTGCTATATCCTAATACTATACTGACATCCTGTCTGACCTGCTATATCCTAATACTATAGTGACTTCCTGTCTGACCTGCTATATCCTAATACTATAGTGACTTCCTGTCTGACCTGCTATATCCTAATACTATAGTGACTTCCTGTCTGACCTGCTATATCCTAATACTATAGTGACTTCCTGTCTGACCTGCTATATCCTAATACTATCCTAATACAGGCGCAGACAATCTTAGACAGATGGGCATCCAGGTCACCATAGAGACTGCATGTGTCCAAAATGGCACCCTATTCCCTACAGGCAAGTGTACTACTTAGGCACCCTATTTCCTACAGGCAGGTGTACCACTTAGGCACCCTATTCCCTACAGGCAAGTGTACCACTTAGGCACCCTATTTCCTACAGGCAAGTGTACCACTCAGGCACCCTGTTACCGACACACAAGTGAAGTCCTGCTTACATACTGAAAAGTATAAAGCATTTAACTCTCTGAAGTAAGATGTGTCTAAATATGGTAGGTGCATTAAGCCCTAAGATAAAGCTGTTCATTGGCAGAGGACATTTGGTCTTAGTCAGTGGAAAAACACAGGGAAAACAGAATGCATTTGTTTCAGTAGAATTCAATGGTTTAGTTAAATAGAATACAAACCTTTTAGTTCAATAGAATACATTCCTTCACTACAATAGCATAAAATCCATTATTTCAACACCAAACGATCCTCCAGCTCAGTAGAAAGCTCTTCAGATGTTGAATGTATAACCGGGTCAAAGTCCCTGACCCACAGGTTCACACTCCAAAGAACCCAGTCTGCATGACGAGCCCTGTGGTCTCAGGCTGCTCGGCAGGGGGCAGGATAATTGGCAACCTGGTGTCCAAGTAGCTATCTGTATAAAGCCTTTCATTGCGTGTAAGATATCTAACTTCTGGTTTGGCCTGTGAGTAAATCCACGAACGGGCTGTGTTCTATGGTTAGTGTAATAGGGGGCTTCGACACGCTGAGTTTTCAAGTCGATAGCTAGCTAGAACCAGGTCTAAGGGTCCCAGCGTTGGTCCCTTAGTGTAGTTGGGCTTTTTTCTAAGGAGTGGGAATGCTGGGAAACAAGCAATATTGAAAAGGCATCCTCAGCCATGTTGTACTTTTCTGAAGTTTTATTTAGTAGTTGGGAAAAAACAAGCAAACAAGAAAATTGAGTTTGAAAAAGGTCATGTTTTTGGGTCTCGGGGTGTGTGTGTTAGTGTATGTTTTTGTGTGTTTGCGTATGTGTGTTTGTGTAGCTTGAAGACACTATCAATGACACAGCTCTAGGAGATTTACCCTCGTAATCAAATCCCCTGAAACCAACCCGCAAACACACACCACACACACAAACATACAAACACGCAGGACAGAGATGGAAGGTGTGAGCAGAAGGTGTTATTCATGTTTCTGGGGATTAGAAAATCTACATAAAACAAGCGAAAGTAGAACTTGTTAGGCTTTAAAACCAATGATAATGTGTGTGTGCGCGTGTGTGTGTGCGTGTGGGTGTGTATGTATGTGGGTGTGTGTGGGTGTGTGTGTGTATGTGTGTATGGGTGTGTGTGCGTGTCTATGTGTGTGTGTATGTGCGTGCGTGTGGGTGTACTGTGCCGACCAGAGTTTCCAGGCCTGTGTAAACGATTCAGTGTCCTCTCCAACATCACTCTGCTGAAGACCTGGGATTAGCCCGTATCCCTTTTCTACTCTCTCCTCCAAGCGCACTTCTTCCCCTCCTCCCTTAATTCTCTTATCCACTTGCCCTCCTCCTCTCTCCTTCTGCCTTTTCTGATTTCTTTCCCTGTGTCTTATCACACCTCTCCTCCCTCCTCCCCTCTCTTCTCCTCTCCCCCCTCCTCCCCTCTCTTCTCCTCTCATCTCTCTCCACCCCCACACTGTCATTCACTCTCTCCTCCTCTCTCGGTACCTCCCTCTCTTCTCTTCCCTGTGGAGACGTACCAGTGGTTGCTATAGAGGATGTTTGATCTCTTCTTGTGGCTCACAGCAGTCTTCCCCACACCACACACACACACCACACACACACACCACACACACACATATACCACACACACCCACACACACCCACACACACACACACACATCCACACACACACAAAGTGCACCCAGTCACACCATAGCAGCCAGTTTAGTGGTCCACATTAACATTCAGTAAAACAGCTCAACTCTGCTAACCGTCGAGCAGAAGATCACATGGTAACAGCAAGGCACCCCTAACTAATTCACCCCCACCTCCCCTACCACCACCATCTCCCCCACCTCCACCATCACCTCTACCATGGGAGACGTGGTGGATGTGGGAGACGTGGTGGATGTGGGAGACATGGTGGATGTGGGAGACATGATGGATGTGGGAGACATGGTGGATGTGGGAGACATGGTGGATGTGGGAGACATGGTGGATGTGGGAGACGTGGTGGATGTGGGAGACATGGTGGATGTGGGAGACGTGGTGGATGTGGGAGACATGGTGGATGTGGGAGACGTGGTGGATGTGGGAGACGTGGTGGATGTGGGAGACGTGGTGGATGTGGGAGACGTGGTGGACATGGGGAGGTGGGGGAGGGGGTGGATGTGGGAGACGTGGTGGACATGGGGAGGTGGGGGAGGTGGTGGATGTGGGAGACGTGGTGGATGTGGGAGACGTGGTGGACATGGGGAGGTGGGGGAGGGGGTGGATGTGGGAGACGTGGTGGACATGGGGAGGTGGGGGAGGTGGTGGATGTGGGAGACGTGGTGGACATGGGAGACGTGGTGGAGGTGGGGGGAGGTGGTGGAGGTGGGAGTGGTGGGAGAGGTGGGGGTGGTGGTAGAGATGGTGGAGGTGGGAGACCACCACCATCTCCCCCACCTCCACCATCACCTCTACCACCTCCTCCCCTACCACCACCATCTCCCCCACCTCCACCACCACCATCACCTCCCCCACCTCCACCACGTCTCCCACCTCCACCATCTCTACCACCACCCCCACCTCTCCCACCACTCCCACCTCCCCATGTCCACCACGTCTCCCATGTCCACCACGTCTCCCACATCCACCACGTCTCCCATGTCCACCACATCTCCCACATCCACCACGTCTCCCACATCCACCATGTCTCCCACGTCCACCATGTCTCCCACATCCACCACCTCCCCCACCTCCCCACATCCACCATGTCTCCCACATCCACCATGTCTCCCACATCCTCCCCTACCACCACCATCTCCCCCACCTCCACCATCACCTCTACCACCGCCTCCACCACCACCATCACCTCCCCCACCTCCACCACGTCTCCCACCTCCACCATCTCTACCACCACCCCCACCTCTCCCACCACTCCCACCTCCCCATGTCCACCACGTCTCCCACATCCACCACGTCTCCCATGTCCACCACGTCTCCCACATCCACCATGTCTCCCACATCCACCACGTCTCCCACATCCACCATGTCTCCCACATCCACCATGTCTCCCACATCCACCACGTCTCCCACATCCACCACGTCTCCCACATCCACCACTGGCACTACGATAATAAGGACAGCCTGTAAATATCCCTCCCTCCTCACCTTGTCAGCCATAATCATGGAGGATCCCCCGTGGATTCCCAGAATGGGGATGAGTGTTTGAGAGGAAATAAAATCCAATATCTGAGCGATGGCCTCCTGGTCCGTGCCGTCTCCGAACACCACGCCATGGATCTTGGTTCCCGACATCAGGTCACACACGTGGGTAATGATGCTCTTGGGGTCCGTCTCATTGACCAGCAGGGTGACCACGTTGACATCGATGGGGTCCTCCTTGCTCCAGAGCGCCCGGATATCTCGATCGGAGATGTAACGCGTGCGGCCAAGGATCACGGCGATGTTGAGGATGGGGACCTTCTGACCTTCAACCTCCCTTATCGTTACCGAGGTCAAGCTGACCAGGAAACCCAGGAATGATGGGAGGGCCAGAGTCAAAGCCCTGCCCACTGACATACTGAGCAACTTCATCCCCTGGAAGAGAGAGAGAGGAGGAATGAGGGGGGGGGGGGGTGAGAGAGGGGGAGAGAGAAGGAGAGTGAGAGAGTGAGACAGAGAGAGGGAGAGAATGGAGGGAGAGGGAGGGGTGAGAGAGACTCATTGTCATGAGAGAAGGGTAACCAGTGGAGCACAAACAACATTGAGTCTTATCCAAACCTATTTGTACATTTTTACATCATGCCTTCATCCTTTTTAAAATGTGTGTACTATCTACTTAAAATAGTAGATTTATTTCATTTGTTGTTTTCACTTTTGTTCTTTGCTATAGCTAAATTTATTTTCCAATTGCAAAATAAAGAAATGTTTCTCACACAGAAAAACAGACATTAAATTAGAAGTGAATTGAGAGTTAGAGAGAGAGAGAGATAATTATCACATAAATAATGGAGGAACTATTTAGTTAGGAAGAAAAACCGAATGGATAAGAAACAATAATAATTCTATATTTGGTTCTAAACACTGATTTCTTGAAGGGCTTTTCTTATTACAACTATACTTACAGGCACCAGATTGGTGTAAAAAATATGAAAGAAACTCCCTCTAGCCCACCCGTAAACCAATTGAGTGCTTTAAAAGTCAGTGAAGGGAAGCGACGCAGACGGTTGGATAGGAGGTTGGCTCGCGGTTCAGGAGATGATACAGCCAGCCTCCTCTCCACAGGGGACTGAGGCAATACAGCTTTTACATCTCGGTTTTGACTCTTTTAACTCTGCGCAGCAATGCACACACACAAACAGACACACACATGCACAAAAAATATATAGTAGTTCAGACCAGGACCCTATAACACCCAATTCCTTATATAGTTCAACACTTTAGACCAGGGTCCTATAACACCCAATCCCTTATATAGTACACTAGTTTAGACCAGGGTCCTATAACACCTGATTCCCTATATGGTACACTACTTTAGACCAGGGTCCTATAACGTCTGATTCCCTATATAGTACACTAGTTTAGACCAGGGTCCTATAACGCCTGATTCCCTATATAGTACACTACTTTAGACCAGGGTCCTATAACACCTGATTCCCTATATGGTACACTACTTTAGACCAGGGTCCTATAACGTCTGATTCCCTATATAGTACACTACTTTAGACCAGGGTCCTATAACGCCCGATTCCCTATATGGTACACTACTTTAGACCAGGGTCCTATAACGCCCGATTCCCTACACTACTTTAGACCAGGGTCCTATAACGCCCGATTCCCTATATGGTACACTACTTTAGACCAGGGTCCTATAACGCCCGATTCCCTATATGGTACACTACTTTAGACCAGGGTCCTATAACGCCCGATTCCCTACACTACTTTAGACCAGGGTCCTATAACGCCTGATTCCCTATATGGTACACTAGTTTAGACCAGGGTTGTATTAACACTTCCCTATGGAGCGGTATGAAGAGAACTGGATTCCATTTGAGATTAATAAACGTAACAGAAAAATAAAGGGTTACAGAGAGAGATGGAAACAGAGAAAGCGGTGTGTATGTGTGTGTGTGTGTGTGTGTGAGAAGAGAGTGTATGAGGTACTTGCTCTGAGGAAGATTTTACATGACAGTGGATGACAGTGGACGACAGTGGATGTGTGCGTGTGTGTATTGCGTGTGGCAACCAGAGCAGAAGAACAGGGTGACATCATCATCATCATCATCACCATCATCATCATCATCATCTTCATCACCAGACCACCGGGACCTCACTCGTTCACTCGGACGGACAGAACCCGGGCTGTGTGAGTGTGTGTGTAGAGAGGATTGGCAGAGCGGACGGAACCCGGGCTGTGTGAGTGTGTGTGTACAGAGGATTGGCAGAGCGGACAGAACCCGGGCTGTGTGAGTGTGTGTGTACAGAGGATTGGCAGAGCGGACAGAACCCGGGCTGTGTGAGTGTGTGTGTACAGAGGATTGGCAGAGCGGACAGAACCCGGGCTGTGTGAGTGTGTGTGTACAGAGGATTGGCAGAGCGGACAGAACCCGGGCTGTGTGAGTGTGTGTGTACAGAGGATTGGCAGAGCGGACAGAACCCGGGCTGTGTGAGTGTGTGTACAGAGGATTGGCAGAGCGGACAGGGAGCCAGCAGGCTGGGCATCCAGGGAACGATAGATAATGTATAGGAGACTGAACTACACACACACACACCTACACACTCCAAGAACCAGGTGTTCTGAGCATCAGGGTGTGAATAATTGAGTGGAAACATATGGTTCACCTACAGATACAGAGACAAACAAAGAGACAGAGACAGAGACAGAGACAAACAAAGAGACAGAGGAGGATAAGAGAGAAAGTGAGAGAAATGGAGAGTCTGTGAGAGGGAGGAGATGAGAGAGACAGAGAAGAAGAGAGAGACAGAGGAAGATGAGAGAGAGAGAGAAAGAAACAGGGTGTCTGTGAGAGGGAAAGACAGGAAAACAGACCTATTCATAGAATGCACATTAGAATTTTGACTCCCCTCACAGAAAAATATTATCTCTCCTGGGATATTACAGGAGGATTCATAATATCAAAAAGTAGGAAAGAAGAATGCGGGTTACATCAACTCCAGTTAAAATATTCCCGGTTTAGATCCTCAGGCTCTAACACAGTTCGGGCCTCAGTAGGCTTGAGTCTAGAAATGCCACGGCAACTCAAAGTCTTCCATGAACGGAAGTGCTTATCTGGGTTGAAGTCATATTCCAAAAGAGAAAACCCGATGGCACATCCCTAAAAAAGACGGTGGGTAATGTTGAGAACTAAACACGTTACATATTGCCCCTTCCACTGTTCCAATTAGCGGTGGCCGCGGTAAACCCAGGCTATTTCAAATGGTAGCTTCCATCATTACGAATCTCCCAATTCCATACATTGCAATTTAATATTGTGATTTCAATCTAGGCACCATCGAATGAGCTATGAGAACATGTTTTGATTATTCATGGTAAAAATAATGCTGAATACAAATTGGCTTCCTATTTAAAAGAAGAGAACAAGCAATGAAGGAAAACTACTCGAGGATTTGTTCAGAGATGTTAATCATCTTGTTAAAAAGGTATTGATAAAAAAATTCCCATACTGACGGTGTATAGTTTCAAAGTACACGGTGTTTTGTGGGAGTCCACGTACCCTGTTCACACTTGCACCCACACCAGTGTTTATTTCCTCAACAAAAATAATGACGAAAATGTTCGTTAAACACATGGTTTTCTGTGGCAATTAGCGTTAACTGACTAAATAGATCTAGAAAAAAAATATACCAAAAAGCAAATTGTGTCATTTTGGTTGCCTGAAACGAACGGAGGACGAAATTATCTCTGCGACTAAATAATAAACTTCACGGGACGAACGGTTTTTGAAAAGAGACAGGTTTTCAGTGTTTTTCTGTGCGACATAAAATGCAGGCAAATCTGCAGCAGTAGAAGCACCACGAGAATGCAGAGGAGGTTTTGAGTGAAGCAGTGCTGTTTATCCTCCGTGGCAATTAGAAGCCGCGAAACTGACACTGCCGTTCAATGTTCAAAATAGTCTTTATGCGATCTTGTTCAAGAAGCCACTCTCTTCAGTCGAATCTAGCGCGAGCGAATCAAGCTTGGTATGGGGGATGAGATTAGAGGGCGAGCCAATATACGTCATAAATTGAGGTGGTATAGTTGGTTTATGTTAGTAGATTTAGCGGGATCATGTAAACGTGTTTTCGTGTACAATCGTTGGCCGGTAAGACTGTCTGATTTACCCGTCAGCTACTTGTCAGTACTTAATTACCCGCATTTGCTAGTTAGCAGGTGTTCATTTCATTCCCTAGTAATGTATTCTATGTCTTTTATTGATTTCATTAAAAGATTATCAATATGAATGGGCAATTTGATGACCAACATGGCCCACTGTTTTGACAATAACTTGACTAAATCATAATTCAAAATGTGACTAAAACTGAAAGATATTTTGGTCAAAATGACTGCGGCTTGTCTAAATCATCGAAATTAACCAGACACACACATACACACAAACTTTCCACCCTTGTTCTCTCACAAACACACACACACACAAACACACAACCACTGTTCTCTCACACACACACACACACACACATACATACATACATACAAACATACCACAGCAGTTCACTAACCAGGCTGGTGTTCACATCAATATCATACAGTTATTCAAGTCCTTCAATCGTCCAATAGTGACCTATTTTGTGCGGACCCAAAGAAAAAAGAAAAAGACTGCCTCTCTAGATATCCAGCAGACTACAGAAGCAGCAAACCACTCCACTCAGCCACCGCTGATGACACTTTTTCAGTGAGGTGGTAACATACTTGATGTTAAATAGTGCACATTAAATAAATATTTTATTTTTGTTGTAAAACTACAGCAAGCCAAAGCTCTCAACTTTACCAGACAAACACAACCACTGTTAACACACAACAGAATCACAACCACTTTTAACACAACAAAAAACAACCACTGTTGACACGCAAACCAAAACACAACTACTATTAACACACACCCAAAACACAACTACAGTTAACAGTGTTTTGTACTCCTGTAGTTAAACAGTCTGTGATATGGAGCTAGTGATTCAGAATGAGCTCTCTTTGGTCCTGAATTTTAACAGTGTCTTGTGGAGATATAGACAGGCATGAGTTCTCCCTGTCCTGAATTTAAACAGTGTCTTGTGGAGATATAGACAGCATTGACCTCTCCCTGGGCCTGAATTTAAACAGCATCTTTTGGAGCTATAGAAGGCAATGAGCTCTCCTTGGTCCTTAATTTAAACTGTCTGACTTGTAGAGCTATAGACAGGAATGAGCTCTCCTTGGTCCTGAATTTAAACTGTCTGACTTGTAGAGCTATAGATTAATGCAGAGCTCTCCGTGGTCCTGAAATTAAACCATCTCTTTGTCCTATGTTGCTATAGACTCCTATAGTTTTAGGGTTCAAATGCTATTGACCCATAATTGGAACAGAACAATACAATCCATTACGTACAATAACGTGCAATATTTTCAAGAAACAGTTCAAATCATTGTTTTCATGCCATGTTGTGTGATATCATGTGCAACAACAATATTTTCCTCCTCAGCATTATTCATACTAAAAATTTTAATTGTAGACATTTGAAATGGTAATGTGAACGGTTGTTTATGATCTTTTTCAATTACTTTCATGTTTAGCTCCACCAGTTATGTTATGTGAATGTACTGAAAGATGTTATGGTCTTGTTATGTAAACCTATAGAAACATGTTATTGGACATGTTATGTGAATGTATAGAAACATGTTATGGTAATGTTATGTGAATGTGTAGAAACATGTCGTGGTCATGTTATGTGAATGTATAGAAACATGATATGGTAAGGTTATGTGAATGTCGTGGTCATGTTGTGTGAATGTGTAGAAACATGTCATGGGCATGTTTTGTGAGTATATAGAAACATATTATGGTAATGTTATGTGAATGTCGTGGGCATGTTGTGTGAATGTGTAGAAACATGTCATGCTCATGTTATGTGAATGTGTAGAAACATGTCATGGTCATGTTATGTGAATGTGTAGAAACGTGTCGTGGTCATGTTATGTGAATGTGTAGAAACGTGTAGTGGTCATGTTATGTGAATGTGTAGAAACATGTCGTGGTCATGTTATGTGAATGTGTAGAAACGTGTAGTGGTCATGTTATGTGAATGTGTAGAAACGTGTCGTGGTCATGTTATGTGAATGTGTAGAAACGTGTCGTGGTCATGTTATGTGAATGTGTACAAACGTGTCGTGGTCATGTTATGTGAACGTGTAGAAACATGTCGTGGTCATGTTATGTTACTGCATGCAAGCTGAAGCATGTTTGCCTGACTAAACTGTTGTGGAGCACAAATTGAAACATTTATTTGAAAACATGCTCGTATCACCCTTTCTTTCACTTTATCTCTCTCTCTTCCCCTTGTTTTCTCTCTCCATCCCTCCCATTCACTTTCTCCCATTTATCTCCTATTGCAGCCACTGCAGGAGAAGTCAGCTACCTCTCATTCCTCCTCTCCATCCACCTCTCATTCCTCCACTCCATCCACCTCTAATTCCTCCTTTTCATCTACCTCTCCATCCACCTTTTATTCATCCTCTCCATCCATCTCTCCATCTCTCTCTGTACATCCATCTCTCCATCTGTCTCTGTACATACACCTCTCCATCTCTCTCTGTACATCCATCTCTCCATCTCTCTCTGTATATCCATCTCTCCATCTCTCTCTGTACATCCATCTCTCCATCTCTCTCTGTACATCCATCTCTCCATCTCTCTCTGTACGTCCATCTCTCCATCTGTCTCTGTAAATCTACCTCTCCATTCACCGCTCCATTTCTCTTGGTACCTCCTCCTCTCCATCTCTCTCTCTCGCTCCAAATCTTTCTGCTCAGAATGATCTGACTCTGATATAGTCATATAACAGCCTAAGGAAAACTAGTACACACACACACACACACACACACACTTGCCTTTTCCATGGCCTGTGGAATACAGTGGAACTAATTCAAGCAGCGAACTCAGGCCCACATGCTGTCCTACAACTCTTTAGAGTCAGTGCATATGGAATCTCTGTGTGTAATGAATTCAGTGGCCCGGAATGTAATAGGGATGAATCGTCTTGTGCGTTCACTCTGCACCTGAGTCCACAGCACACCAGTGAGCCAAGTGGGTGAAACATTACTGGACTGAACTGAGCTGGAACCCTCTTCGTAGTTGAGAAGAACTGCATTGGGACAATGATGAAACTCTCTTTCTTGTAGTCCCAATTGCGTCACTTTGTTTCTGTGACCTAGCCAGACTGTGCGCTATAGCAGTTAAGCTAAATGCCTTTTATTTCAGGGTTTTATCATAAAGCTAAGAAATCCAATAGAAGAAAATTCCTCTTCCTGTTCTATGCACATGAAAATAAACCTGGTATGATTGGCTTAGAACAGTATATTTTGTTTCCTGTTGAATATGGGGTATTTCTCTTCCTTCTATCTGCCAGGGCTGATTCGCACTGTTAAAACATCAATGCCTTTCCCTCTATTTTGCTTTTTCTCTCTCTCTCCCTCTCTCTCTCTCTCTCTCCCTCTCTCTCTCTCTCTCTCTCTCTTTCGCTCTCTCTGTGATGCTGGCCGAGACGCAGTCAGATGCAAGAACTGTGCCTCTACAACGTGACTGGCTCCGGAGCACGGAAGGGAAAAAGAGAGATATAAATTCATTTTGATTTCTCATTAACTGTTGCAGATCCTATACAATACACCGGCGACCCCTAGCGGCTGGACCTGTTTATGCAGCTTCACTATCGGCCGCTCTGCGGGAATGTGGGGCACACATACCTGCACTTCCTTACTCACTCGTTCCACTGTCAACTAGTCAAGTTGAGGTTGGCGGGCGCGTGCAAAAGGTGGGGCGCAAGCGTTACAATCAGATATAATTTTATTCAGTCAAATGCTGGAAAAAAATAACGGTTGTGTCTGAAAGTCCCTCTCTCAGTTGTCTGTTTTCTCTGTCATTAATTCCAAAGCTACATGGTGGACCAACGAGAAACAGAGGGTGAAGTTATAACATACGACTGGATATAGATACACGGCAGAAAGCCGCAGTGTCGACGAACACAGCCAATGAGGGAACAAGTAAAGCGGCGGTTCACGTCTCTTCTCTTCTACCCTAATATAGCATCATTCCATTTACCCTAATTTTCTCGCGGTGGGGGATCATACCTTCCGTCCGCCCCTCGCGCACAGCTTGCTGCACCCGCACAAACGCGAGGGGTGCTCCAAAAAGCGGCGTGGCGGCGGCATCCTCGGCAGGGAGCTATTCGCGCGTTTGCCCTTTTTACCGGGCTACCGTGCTCCATTTAGCCTTCAAAGAGAAGCTCGTCTCAGCCCACACGATCATAACACAATGGCGCACACACGAGCGCACACACACGCACGAATGCAAATACACGAGGGCCGAAGCGGAACAATGACGAGTCCATTCCTCCACAAGTTATTGGATTGCGTTCCTAAAGCTAGAACGAGATTTTAGCGAACCGGGCAAGGAGGTGTCCTATTGGACCGATATGGTGACATGGGAGTATGAGCAGAGAATACGCTTTATCGTCGCATGTGTTCCCATGCCTAAAGCCTTGGGCTTCTGACGCAAAGTTTATCACATTTAAATGCAACCCAAAAGACAAAAACATATGTACGTTTCCTCAGGTCCCACTGTGTACATGTGTGCGTTTTTTTGTATGCATGTACGCGCGCGCACACACAAACACGCACACACACACTCACTAATACTCACACGCACACTGTAGCCTACTTTGGAGAGTCGAGGCACAGCATGGCTATGCGTAAAACGGGACAGCTCCATTGCAAAGCCCAAGCGGTGCTGTCGGTAATGAAGTGACAGAATGACAGGAGGACAGAGAGACAGGTAGACAGGAATGCATACTTACAACATCTCCTTTCCACACAGCTCTTGAACAGCAGGGTGAGGTGACATTGCAACAGCCCAGCCGGTTCACCCCCCCCCCCGTGGAACTCGAATCCGTGTAATAATCAAACCACCGAAGACGCTTTATTCCTTTTTTCCTTCGGCCCTTCTTTCCTTCTCGGGGTATAGAAAATTAATCCCGACTCAACTTCACAAACCGCCGAGAAGGATAGAGCCGCAGAATCACTGTAATCCAATAGCGCTCATTGTGTTGCCGGTCTCCATTCCACCGCAGCGGTAGAAATATCCCAGTCCAACATCGTCGAGTCAAATATACTCCTTTATCCCTCTCCACTCGCCCTCTGCTTTACCTCTTCCCCTTCTATCCCAGCTGCTCTGGACTCCACGAACACCGTGGGACTGACTCGAACGCGTTTGTGTGAGTGAGTGCGTGCGTGCGTGTGTGTGTGCGCTCTGCAGAGGGGGCTGACTGGATGACTGGCTGGCTGGATGGATGGACCTTGTTCGCGCTGCTCGCTGGCTTGCTGTCTCCTCTATGCGCTCGAGCTCTGCACTAGTTCCTTGAGAACTGAGAGGGGGCTCCGTCACACACGCAAAAACATACACACACACACACACACACACACACATACACAGGAGAATTACACTCTTCAAACTGCGTGGTTCAGAGTAGGAATATATAAAAGCAATGGGGCAGATAATGAAATTCAGTAGCATCAACTTGTATTATCCGGGAGGACCTCATGAGCTCACTTCATTATAATAATCTAACTGCTGCTATGTGACGTTGTATTGTTGGTGTCCGTGCGTGTGGTTTGGTGTTTGATTTGTTGCCTTTTAGGTGACAAGAACAGTGCACACGTAGCCTCTTGCACATTTTTTCTTTCGTTTTCTATTTTTCTTTCCACTCTTTCAAATTCTGCGAGCCTTCGGCCAGGGGTGCCTCTCTGTGACGTAGCTCAACTGTCATTTTAAATTCCACATGCAGCACCCCCCCCCTCTCTCTCTCTCTCTCTCTCTCTCTCTCTCTCTTTCTCTCTCTCTCTCTCTCTCTCTCTCTCTGCAGAACTCTGGTACATACTGTAGCCCTGCACTCTGTAGAAAGAAGGGAGGGAGCGAGGAATAAAGAGATGGTGCATGGGGCGACGCTAATGGATATTACCACAACGGACACAGTTGAACGAGCAGCGAGGCACCGAGAGACGGGGAGAAGAGGAAGAACGGTGCTTTAAGAGAACCCTCTTTTAGAAGTGGTCTCTTTGCCCTAACCAAGCGCTGTGATCGGGACCCGATTTACAGAGACAGTGTGGTCTATAGTCACATCGACAACATCCACATGTGTCGGTCTAAGATAAATAGGCCACTTTATGCATAGCTGAGTAAGGATTCATTATTTAAATGTAGGCAGCAGCGATGCACGACTCACGACCATTGAGCAACACTTGGCATCCGCGAGCGGAGAGAGGAAGCGGGAAAGAGAGAGGGAGAGAGAGAGATATAAGCTATACATTAGAACTACGTCATCATACAGTACTGTAAAACACTGCAGGCTCGAGGATTTAACATCCAAGCCCCGTTATACAGGCACGAGGTAACAATACAATTATTGTTTGCTTTATCAATTTTATTTTTTCAAAATGACATGTGTATCCCGAAAGAAAGAAACATTTAACGAAAAAAATACATTAATACGATCCTCTCATAGTTTAAGGTCTTGTAGCAGTTTGCTGTTGTTTCTTTGATTGATTCGCGGTTCTATCCCAGGCTGCAGAATAAAGCCTTCTGTGAAAACAGTATGTCGTGCTGTTCGGCTTTTTGGCCTCATGACGCTTTCGCATATCGTTCTTCTGCACAGCTGGATCGGCTGGAGAGCAATGCACACGGAAAACGGTTTATTCTTATGATACTGTGTGTGTGTGTGTGTGTGTGTGTGTGTTTGCTCTCAGCTAAGAGGGTATTCTCTCCATAATGAAAGTAAGTCTTTGGATGTTAAAATTGGACACGGTTGCATAGATTTCTGTTGCATACGGAGGGGTGAATCAGGGGTGAATTAGTCACAGGGGCAAAATGACCTGTCATGACCCCACTGCACCCAATCCATGCCCCTGTGACACAGACAAATCTGAACATATTGTAATTTCTACTGGCATAAGATAAGGGAGCCATCCATGGCTGAGAGGCAACACGTATTATGAGATATTGGTGTTCACTACATATGTCCATCCCTCCTCCCCATCTCTCTACTTCATCCTGTCTCCATCTATCTATATCATAATTCCCATCTCCATACTTCATCCTTCCTCCCCATCTCTATACTTCATCCTTCTTCTCTAACTATCTAGATCATCCTTCCCATCTGTACATTTCATCCTTCCTCCCCATCTCTATACTTCATCCTTCTTCTCTAACTATCTAAATCATCCTTCCCATCTGTACAATTTATCCTTCCTCCCTATCTCTATACTTTATCCTTCATCCCCATCTCTACACTTCATCCTTCCCATCTTTATACTTCATCCTTAACATCTCTATACTGTCATTCCTTCCCATCTCTATATATAATTCATCCTTTCTCTCAATGTCTTTACTTCATCCTTCCTCCCCTTCTCAATACTTCATCCTTCATCCCCATCTCTATTCTTCGTCCCACCTCTCAATCTATCTACATCATCCTTCCATCTCTGTATTTCATCCTTTCTCCCCATCTTTACACTTCTTTCTCCCCATCTCTATATCTCATCCTTCCCATCTCTGTACTTCATCCTTCCTCTCCATGCCTCTAATTCATCCTTCCTACACATCTCTCTATTTCATTCTTCCTTCTATCTCTATTCTTCATCCTTCATTTCCTCTCTCTACGTCATCCTTTTTACCCCATCTCCCTACTTCATCCCTCCTACCCCATCTCTCAAGTTCATAGAAGCATGGTCTCAACTTTGTCCAGAAATGTTCAAAATTCAAAAACAAATTCTCAAAAGAGAGACGATTCTGCAGAGAAGTGTGGTTGATAGTGGTGGACCTGTGTGTCTGTGTGTGAGACGGAGAGATAAACTGAGAGTTTAAAGACAGCGGCACACTAGCTTACAGTAAGCAGAGAAAGAGAGTGAGGGAAGGAAGACAGAGGAAGAGACAGACCAATCATTCAGTGAGACAGAATGCAAATGTCAGATCTCTCTCTGTCAGTTTAAATCTGAGACGGTATATTGGCAATAACGTTTGTTTCCAAGGCATATACATGTGGAAAATAGTAAGAAATTACATGAAAAAAAAAAAAAACATGTTAGTGCTGATACCTGGGCTGAGTTTCTTCATGTTAGTACTGACACATGGGCTGTGTATCTCCATGTTAGTACTCATACCTGGCCTGTATTCAGGTTAGTAGTGACATCTGGGCTGTGTTCCGGTTAGTACTGACATCTGGGCTGTGTTCCTCCATGTTAGTACTGACACCTGGGCTGTGTTCCTCCATGTTAGTACTGACATCTGGGCTGTGTTCCTCCATGTTAGTACTGACACCTGGGCTGTGTTCCTCCATGTTAGTACTGACACCTGGGCTGTGTTCCTCCATGTTAGTACTGACACCTGGGCTGTGTTCCTCCATGTTAGTACTGACACCTGGGCTGTGTTCCTCCATGTTAGTACTGACACCTGGGCTGTGTTCCTCCATGTTAGTACTGACACCTGGGCTGTGTTCCTCCATGTTAGTACTGACACCTGGGCTGTGTTCCTCCATGTTAGTACTGACACCTGGGCTGTGTTCCTCCATGTCAGTACTGACATCTGGGCTGTGTTCCTCCATGTTAGTACTGACACCTGGGCTGTGTTCCTCCATGTTAGTACTGACACCTGGGCTGTGTTCCTCCATGTTAGTACTGACACCTGGGCTGTGTTCCTCCATGTTAGTACTGACACCTGGGCTGTGTTCCTCCATGTTAGTACTGACACCTGGGCTGTGTTCCTCCATGTTAGTACTGACACCTGGGCTGTGTTCCTCCATGTCAGTACTGACATCTGGGCTGTGTTCCTCCATGTTAGTACTGACACCTGGGCTGTGTTCCTCCATGTTAGTACTGACACCTGGGCTGTGTTCCTCCATGTTAGTACTGACACCTGGGCTGTGTTCCTCCATGTCAGTACTGACATCTGGGCTGTGTTCCTCCATGTTAGTACTGACACCTGGGCTGTGTTCCTCCATGTTAGTACTGACACCTGGGCTGTGTTCCTCCATGTTAGTACTGACACCTGGGCTGTGTTCCTCCATGTTAGTACTGACACCTGGGCTGTGTTCCTCCATGTTAGTACTGACACCTGGGCTGTGTTCCTCCATGTTAGTACTGACACCTGGGCTGTGTTCCTCCATGTTAGTACTGAGATCTGGGCTGTGTTCCTTCATGTTAGTACTGACACCTGGGCTGTGTTCCTCCATGTTAGTACTGACATCTGGGCTGTGTTCCTCCATGTTAGTACTGACACCTGGGCTGTGTTCCTTCATGTTAGTACTGACATCTGGGCTGTGTTCCTTCATGTTAGTACTGACATCTGGGCTGTGTTCCTTCATGTTAGTACTGACACCTGGGCTGTGTTCCTTCATAAAATGACATTACAATTGTATAGGAGCATACCTAGTGTTTCAGTGTTTTGACCTCAAATGTCGATGTACCATTTGTAATTCATTAATTTGAGAGAATTGGTCAGGGATCTGAATGAGGCACTTGGTGATCCTAAACAGATCCGTTTAAAATAAAAAGATTCCAGAATCTGTTCCAACAGGATCCCCCTCAAAAATTACTTTTTTTTTACAGCAACAAAACACTGAGATCAAGGTATCTTTAACAAATGTTTGAAAAAACACATCAATACAATAACACATTTTAAATGGGTTATAAAACACAGACATGAAAACATCATATTCTTTAATAAAACACTCTTTGGCCAGCCTCTTGAAATGCCCGATAGGTTCCACAGCTCCAGTTTGAAAAAAGTGTTTGAGGTTGAGCCGACAGTAATGTGCACAACCCTGGAAAGCGGATTTATATAACAGTAGAGACCAAAGGAGTATTCACATTTTGCCATCCCTGAGACCAGCAGCATCAGAGAGTGAATAACCATATTTGAGACTGCAGGAGTTTTCATAAAATAGCGTTCTAATCTAAATGCTGGCACAGCGTAGATCGGCGAGACTTCAAGGGAGTGTAGCCCGCTGTCCCGTACGAAGGATGGTGATACTAATGGCCCAATGGAAGTGCTATCAGGAACTGCCACCGTTTGCTGGAATAACAGTTGCTGCTGTAATCCAACAGATGATATGGCCATAGTCTCTAATCAGAATGAATGTCAACTGGATGATTTAGCTATTCATGTACTGCTGTTTCCTACAAACTACTTCAGACTAAATGGAACCCTATTTTCCAAAAAGCGTCCTGCTTTAAACCAAGTGGAACCATATTCTCTAAAAAGATCACTACTTTAGAACACTACTTTAGAACTCCCTATTGGTGTATTGTTGTATTGGTGTACTGGTGTACTGGTGTACTGGTGTATTGATGTACTGGTATACTGGTGTATTGGTGTACTGGTGTACTTGTGTACTTGTGTACTGGTGTATTGGTGTACTGGTTTACTGGTGTATTGGTGTACTGGTGTACTGGTGTATTGGTGTACTGGTGTATTGTTGTACTGGTGTAGTGGTGTACTGGTGTACTGGTGGACAGTGTGTCAGCTGAGACATGTCTTGCATGTCCTCTCTTTAGTCACTGGATGATTAATTCTCTTTCTGTGGAGCTCTGAATACTCTCTGAATACTCTCTGAATACTCTCTGAATAGTGGGTCATAATACACAGATGAATCCATCGTCACAGTGGCTCTGACTCATGGATGTGCTGCCCTGCACACACATTCCCACACACACACACACACACACACACACACACATACACACAAACACACACACACATATACACACACAAACACACACACACATGCACACACACACATACACACACACACACACACTCATGCACACACACACGCACACACACATCCACACACACACCCACACACACTTACACACACGCACACACACACACACGCACACACACACATGCACACACAAACACACACCTGCACACACACACCCACCCGCACACACACTCCCACACACCCACATACCCATACACACACGCACACACCTACACACACCTACACACACACACATGCACACAGACTCACACAGACACACACACGCGCACACACAAACACACACCTGCACACACACATGCACACACACACACACACACGTGAAAACGCACATGCACACACACACACACACATACACACACAGACAGACAGAGGGGGAGAAAAAACTGATGAGGACCAAAGAAGTTCTTGATGGTATTGAGCCCTTGCATTAAAAAAATCTATATTTTCAATCAGTCAATCAAATGTATTGTATTAAGGCCTTTTTAGATCAGTTGTCACACTGTGCTAATACAGATGCCCAGCATAAGACCCCAAAAGCAGAAACAGATGTTAAACAGTGGCTAAGAGAAACCCCTTAGAAAGGCTGGACGAAAGGAAGAAACTTGAAAAGGAGCCAGGCCAAGTGTTCATAAATATCCTGAGAAAATCTGAGACATCTGAGATATTTTCTCTTTAAACAAAGCCATATATTTACTTTAAACACAGCCAAATATTCACTTTGAACACAGCCATATATTCACTTTAAACACAGCTATATATTAATTTTAAACACAGCCATATATTTACCTGAAACACAGCAATATATGCATTTTAAATGGAGACATATATTCTCTTAAAACACGGCCACATATTCACTTTGAAAACAGCTATATATTCATTATAAACACATCCATGTACTCTTAAAACACAGCCATATATTGACATTCTACACCGCTTTATATTCATTTCATACACAGCCATACATTATTTTAAACACTTCTGTTTCTCACTCGAAACCTTTTCAAAACAGCATCTGTGATGGTATGGGGGTGCATTAGTGCAAATGGCATCTGTGAAGGCACCATTAATGATGAACAACATACAGATTTTGGAGCAACATATGCTGCCATCCAGACTATGTTATTTTCAGGTAAGGCCTTGCTTATTCTACACATATTACAACATAATGGCTCCATAGTAAAAGAGTCCGGGTGCTAAACTGGCCTGTCTGCAGTCCAGACCTGTCACCCATTGAAAACATCTGGCGCATTATGAAATGAAAAATATGACAAAGAGACCCCAAACTGTCGAGCAGCTGAAATCCTGTATCAAACAAGAATGGGAATATTTTTTACTTTCAAAACTACAGCAGTTGATCTCCTCAGTTTCCTTACAGATGTTTACAGAGTATTGTTAAAAGAAGAGCTGATGCAACACAGTGGTAAACATGCCCCTGTGCTAACTTTTTGACACGTGACACGTGAACTCTTGATTTGAATCATTTCTTAAGAGATTACGGAATCTAGACACTAAGCTAGTTGTTAACTGAGCTTTGGAGATCAGTGAAGGACTAGATGCTTTGAAAATGAAAAATAAACAGAAATAAAAAGCTGTCCTGTTAATCCTCACTCCTGAAAGGAATTTGTGTTATTTATAGTATATCTTTTTTACTTGTTACATAAAGGTATTTACCTGCTTTCACTGCAGACAGGTAGAATACCCAACCAACTGCGACACAACAAAAAGAAAATAAATACTATTTTCGAATCCCCAGAAACCTAGTTCAAAACTTTCATATTATACGAAAGATCCTTCTTACTTTGTGTTTTATGAATGTTTATGTTATCGTAATGTTATATTGTAATTTCCAAGCAAATAAACAGTAAAAAGCTAAAGTCCCATCTTTTCTGGAAATTGGGTTTTAAATATCTGATAAACATAATTATTCAGACCTTTTTTCATGACACTCAAATGCATCCTGTGTTTTTTGCCATCAAGTGAGATGTGGCTTGACCTTTATTGAAGTTGGCCTGTGGCAAATACAATGCATTGAACCTGATTTAAAAAGGTACAAACCTTATATGTAAGGTCCCGTTGCTAAAGCATTGAAATGTCCCCGGAAGTGGAGTGGGCTCCATCAGTGTGAAATGGAAGAAGTTTGGAAACACTGAGGTGCTTCCAGATAATAAGGGCCTTGGTCAGGGAGGAGACCGAGAACACAATAGTCACACCAACATAGTTTATCTGCAGAAATCAGAGAAGCTGCCAGAAGGACAACCATCTCTGTAGCCCTCCATCAATCTGGTCTATGTTCGAGTGGCTAGACTGAAGCCACTCGGGAGTAAAAGGTCAATAATATAGACCAATCAGCTATAACATTATGACCACCTGCCTAATATTGTGTAGGTCCCCCTTTTGCCGCCAAAAACAGCCCTGACCCGTCAAGGCATGGACTCCACTAGACCTCTGAAGGTGTGCTGTGGTATCTGACACCAAGAAGTTAGCAGCAGATCCTTTAAGTCCTGTAAGTTGCGAGGTGGAGCCTCCATGGATCAGACTTGTTTGTCCATTGGATTGAGATCTAGGGAATTTGGAGGCCAAGTCAACACCTTCAACTAATCAAATCATTCCTGAGCTATTTTTGCTTTGTGGCAGGGCACATTATCCTGCTGAAAGAGGCCAATGCCATCAGGGAATACCGTTGCCATGCTTAGGTAGGTGGTACGTGTCAAATTAACATCCACATGAATGGCAGGACCCAAGGTTTCCCAGCAGAACATTGCCCAAAGAATCACACTACCTCTGCCAGCTTGCCTCCTTCCCATAGTGCATCCTGGTGCCATGTGTTCTCCAGGTAAGTGATGCACCCGACCCGCCACATGATGTAAAAGGTGATTCATCAGACCAGGCCACCTTCTTCCATTGCTCCGTGGTCCAGTTCTGATGCCCATTGTAGGCGCTTTTGGCAGTGGACAGGGGTCAGCATGGGCACCCTGACTGGTCTGCAGCTACGCAGCCCCATACACAACAAACTGTGATGCATTGTGTGCTCTGACACCTTTCTTAGTACCAGCATTAACTTTTTCAGTAATTAGAGCAATCTGTTGAATCGGACCACATGGGCCAGCCTTTGCTCCCCATGTGCATCAATGAGCCAGTTCACTGTTTTTCCTTCCTTGGACCACCGGGAACACCCCACAAAGGCTGCAGTTTTGGAGGTGCTCTGACCCATCTCAATTTGGCCCTTGTCAAAGTTGCTCAGATACTCACGCTTGTCCATTTTTCCTGCTTCTATCAACTTTGAGGACAGAATGTTTACTTGCTGTTTAATATATCCCAACCACTGACAGGTGCCATGATAATGAGATTATCAGTGTTATTCACTTCACCTGTCAGTGATCATAATGTTATGGCTGATCAGTGTATATTGGTGTCTAAAGGACCCAAGAGCATGAGGAAAAACTCTCTGGTCTGAACAGAGGAAAATCAAACTATTAGGTTTGAATGCCAACCACTTAGTCTGGTGAAAACAAGGTACTGACTAATACCATCCTTTTGGTGAAGCATGGTGGTGGGAGTTTCATGCTTTGGTGATGCGTCTGGTTGAATCCAGCTTCATCCACAAAGTTGAATTTATATGATGTTTGACTGGCTTCCATCTCCATTACATTCTAAAAAAAACAGTAAATCCATAATTTTACAGTACTTTACATTATGTGTAAATGTGTAAATACCCTGTTTGGTTATTGAACAGACATCTTACCTGGATATATTGATACCGGAGTTCTTTCACACGTTCACCGTTTCTCTCAAAGGGTACAGTGTACAACACTTGGGTCGGTTTTCATTTGGAACTGCAATCCACTGTGTTTGGATTGATTAAATATTCTAACATTATTAACATTTTCTTTATATTTCAATCTGGTTACGGCAGAAATGCACACCAGTTGCCATTATTCTGTTTTGAATGTGTCCATCCATCCATCTTCTTCCGCTTATCCGGGGCCGGGTCGCAGGGGCAGCAGTCTAAGCAGGGATGCCCAGACTTCCCTCTCCCCAGACACTTCCTCTAGCTCTTCCGGGGGGACACCGAAGCGTTCCCAGGCCAGCCGGGAGACATAGTCCCTCCAGCGTGTCCTAGGTCTTCCCCGGGGTCTCTTCCCGGTGGGACGGGACCGGAACACCTTCCCAGGAAGGCGTTCCGGAGGCATCCGAAAAAGATGCCCAAGCCACCTCAGCTGACCCCTCTCGATGTGGAGGAGCAGCGGCTCTACTCTGAGCTCCTCCCGGGTGACCGAGCTTCTCACCCTATCTCTAAGGGATCGCCCGGCCACCCTGCGGAGAAAGCTCATTTCGGCCGCCTGTATCCGGGATCTTGTCCTTTCGGGCATGACCCAAAGCTCATGACCATAGGTGAGAGTAGGAACGTAGATTGACTGGTAAATCGAGAGCTTCGCCTTGCGGCTCAACTCTTTCTTCACCACGACAGACCGATACATTGACTGCATTACTGCAGAAGCTGCACCGATCCGTCTGTCAATCTCCCGTTCCATCCTTCCCTCACTCGTGAACAAGACCCCTAGATACTTAAACTCCTCCACTTGAGGCAGGCACTCTCCACCAACCTGAAGTGGGCAAGCCACCCTTTTCCGACTGAGGACCATGGCCTCGGATTTGGAGGTACTGATTTTCATCCCCACCGCTTCACACTCGGCTGCAAACCGTCCCAGTGCATGCTGAAGGTCCTGGTTAGAAGGGGCCAACACGACAACATCATCTGCAAAGAGCAGAGACGAAATTGTGTGGTCCCCAAACCTGACACCCTCCGGCCCTTGGCTGCGCCTAGAAATTCTGTCCATAAAAATTACGAACAGAACCGGTGACAAAGGGCAGCCCTGCCGGAGTCCAACATGCACTGGGAACAAGTCTGACTTACTGCCGGCAATGCGGACCAAGCTCCTGCTTCGGTTGTACAGGGACCTGACAGCCCTTAGCAAAGGACCCAGGACCCCATATTCCCCAAGCACCCTCCATAAGATGCCGCGAGGGACACAGTCGAATGCTTTCTCCAAATCCACAAAACACATGTGGATTGGTTGGGCAAACTCCCATGAACCCTCCAACACCCCGTAGAGGGTATAGAGCTGGTCCAGTGTTCCACGGCCCGGACGAAAACCACACTGTTCCTCCTGAATCCGAGGTTCTACTATCGGCCGTATTCTCCTCTCCAGAACCCTGTGTTTTGAACTTTTTTGAGAACAGTGTGTAAGCATTTAAAAAAACATGTGCTGTGAATATGCTGTTTGTAGGTGGTTGAGTTTGAATGAGAAAAGTGTTCATGGATTTTGGGGAATGTGTTCATTGAATGCATTTTGTGTGACAGCAATGAGAAATTATTCACAGTTTGGTTCAAATACACTTCCATTTTGCTGACTGTGTGAAGAGTTTTGTTACTGTAACTTCTGTATTGTTCAATATTTGTAAGCAATCGGGAAAAACTTTAATAAGTTAAAATTAAACATATTTACCTCTGATCCATAGTTGTTTCTCTAAATGATATTTCCCATAGAGCACATTCTACATTTATTCATTACATTATGTCTAACTACGTCTACTTTTGACAGGATCTACATTATGACACTTCATAATGACACAGTCTACATTATGACATTACATTATGACAGGATCTACAAAATGACAGTCTCTACATTATGACAGGATCTACATTATGACATTAAATTATGACAGGATCTACATTATGACATTACATTATGACAGGATTTACATTATGACAGGATCTGCATTATGACATTACGTTATGACTGGATCTACATTATGACAGGATCTACATTATGACATCACATTATGACAGGATCTACATTATGACAGGATCTACATTATGACATCACATTATGACAGGATCTACATTATGACATTACATTATGACAGGATCTACATAATGACGGTCTTTACATTATGAGGCTACTTAAACATAGAGTCCATGTAGGAGATGCATTTCTGTTTCGTCGTATTTCTATTCGGGCCTTCCAGAGCATTGTGGTATAAGAAACAGACTGGGATGTTTCTACACAAACCCTATCATTGCCATGTGCGTGTGTGCGTGTGGGTGTGTGTGTGTGTGTAGGCATTCTGAGAATAACATTTGCCCTTTACATTTCCTCAGAGGATAATGTGTTATTGCAAGTGACATTCTTTCTCTCTCACACACACAAAACATACACAGTGATACACACAACATTGACACACACACACACACACACCAGCACAACCCAGCCATGCACACTGACACACACGCATACACACAGACACGAAACAGCCATGCACACACACACACACACACACAGACACAACACAGAAACACACACACACACTCTTTCACATCCATGTGACCTGCAGACACTGAGGTCCCCTGCCATCTTCATTTCATTACTTCCTGTCTGAATACACTAGAACACACACTCCTCCCCCCATCTTCTGTCCTCCTTCACCCCCTCACCTTTCTCCTCTTGTTCTCTCTCCATTCTCTCTCTTTCTTCTAAACTCCCTTGTTTTTCCTCTCTCCATCTGTCCTCCTCTTCCTCTTTCCTATTGTCTTTTCTTTGGCACTTCGCCCTTCCTGACCCCTCTGCCTCTCTTCATCCCTCCATCTACCTCTCTTCATCCCTCCATCTCCCTCTCTTCATCCCTCCATCTCTCTCTATTCATCCATTCATCTCCCTCTCTTCATCCTTCAGTCTCCCTTTCTTCATCCCTCCATCTCCTCTCTTCATTCCTCCATCGCCCTCTCTTCATCCCTCCATCTCCCTCTCTTCATCCCTCCATCTTCTCTCTTCATCCCTCCATCTTCTCTCTTCATCCCTCCATCTCCCTCTCTTCATCCCTCATCTCTCTCTCTTCATCCCTCCATCTCCCTCTCTTCATCCCTCCATCTACTCTCTTCATCCCTCCATCGCTCTCTCTTCATCCCTCCATCTCCTCTCTTCATCCCTCCATTCCCCTCCCTTCATCCCTTCATCTCTGATATGTCCCAAAAGGTCATGTACTCTTATAATCACTCAGCACAGCCAGAAGAGGACTGGTCACCCCTCAGACTGGATCCTCTCTATGTTTCTTCTTATATGTTGAGCCTACTATGGACTTCTAGTCTGAGTGTCTGTATAAACTCTTGGTGACAACAGCAGATGTAAAAAGGCTTTATAAAAGACATCTGATTGACTCATCTTGCTCCCTCCAACTCTTTATTTGTCCCTTCATCCCTCCATCTCTCACCCTCCATCCCTCCATCTCTATCCTTCCAACCCTCCACCTCTCATCCTTCACCCCACCCCAAACACACGCTGATCAGAGAGACAACCGCTTTCAAATGGAAATAGAGAAAAAGCCAGAGGGTCCGTCTTGCCCTGTCCCCTACCTTTCCTACAATACATACACCACCCTACCTTCCCTACAATACATACACCACCCTACCTCCCCTACAATACATACACCACCCTACCTCCCCTACAATACATACACCACCCTGCCTCCCCTACAATACATACACCACCCTACCTTCCCTACAATACATACACCACCCTACCTCCCCTACAATACATACACCACCCTACCTCCCCTACAATACATACACCACCCTGCCTCCCCTACAATACATACACCACCCTACCTTCCCTACAATACATACACCACCCTACCTCCCCTACAATACATACACCACCCTACCTCCCCTACAATACATACACCACCCTACCTTCCCTACAATACATACACCACCCTACCTCCCCTACAATACATACACCACCCTACCTCCCCTACAATACATACACCACCCTACCTTCCCTACAATACATACACCACCCTACCTCCCCTACAATACATACACCACCCTGCCTCCCCTACAATACATACACCACCCTGCCTCCCCTACAATACATACACCACCCTACCTTCCCTACAATACATACACCACCCTACCTCCCCTACAATACATACACCACCCTACCTCCCCTACAATACATACACCACCCTGCCTCCCCTACAATACATACACCACCCTACCTTCCCTACAATACATACACCACCCTGCCTCCCCTACAATACATACACCACCCTGCCTCCCCTACAATACATACACCACCCTACCTTCCCTACAATACATACACCACCCTACCTCCCCTACAATACATACACCACCCTACCTTCCCTACAATACATACACCACCCTACCTCCCCTACAATACATACACCACCCTACCTCCCCTACAATACATACACCACCCTACCTTCCCTACAATACATACACCACCCTACCTCCCCTACAATACATACACCACCCTACCTTCCCTACAATACATACACCACCCTGCCTTCCCTACAATACATACACCACCCTGCCTTCCCTACAATACATACACCACCCTACCTCCCCTACAATACATACACCACCCTACCTCCCCTACAATACATACACCACCCTACCTTCCCTACAATACATACACCACCCTACCTTTCCTACAATACATACACCACCCTGCCTCCCCTACAAACACTGACAAAATGATCCAACCAAATTCAATGGAAAGATGTTGGAAAAACAGTACATTCAGACAGAGCTAATCATATTATGTAGCGTAATGTAGATACAAAATGTACTCTATTTATTTTTAACAAAAGGTTGATGACTACAGAACTTGCCAAATTCCTCTGTAAAATCTTGTGGTTGTGATACCCGTTTCATGATCTTATCTAAACAGTACTAAATAATATGTTCATTATTTCTCGGTAATTGGGTTTGGTCTTGTGAGAGTCAGTGTTGGATATGTCCGGTGGATATGTCGCTTTGCGTTCTGAGTAATGAATCACGGACACTAAACTTAACGCATGTAACATGTTTTAATTCAACTAAATTGATGAGCATGCCAAGTGAACGGATCTTCTGAAATCGTTTAATGAGACTAGCAAGTTAGGCTTTGGTGTTTTCGTTTGCACAGATGTTTTATGAGTTTCGCGAGATTTGGAATATCCGGTAGCTCCTCCCCGCAGTGTGTTTTTTGCCCGGACCAGAGTTGGAAACAGCTGAATTCTTTATCTTCCCCCAACTTCTATTTAGAAGAGAACTAGCTGCTGATAGCCATAGGTTTGTATGACACGTTTTTATCGGTCTTTTATTAATACTTCCATGCAAACCTTCAGTACTTAAGATAGCTAGCTAGCTGGAGAAGGTGAGTAGCCTACTAGTGGAGTTGAGGACTGAAACCTGAGTGCCCACGAAAAGAATAGCCCGCTTTACACAAGACGTTGTTCTATGGTAGTCGACAAACTCAGCTGCTAGCTAGCTAGCTAGCTAGATATATTAGCGAATTTGAGATGTTTGGTGGCCGTTAGTTTAGTTCTAGTCGCATGAATGTGGTAATACAATAAGGTTTACGGGATGAACTGAGTCATTTATATAAACACTGTTTATTTAAAGTCATAATTGGGTCAGACGCAATGTCTGGCTAGCTAATGTGATGTTCGCTTGATACTGTTTTTACACTGTTATCGTTATTTGACCTTTGGCGACTGCGGTAGTAACAAGCAGAGACTTGATTGTAAAAAAAGATTATCTGCCGCATTTTCTTCCATCTAGCGTTTCTTGGTATCTACCACACATTTGGTATTTCGCCTCTTCGCGGTCCGTTATGGTAAATAACAACGGAACTGGTATAATAAAAACGTGAAATAATTGATCAGTCCGGAGATGGAAGATGCATTATAGTTCCCAATGTTGCGTGGGGATACGGGCTGTGTCATTGAGACGATCTACATTTTGAGGAGGTAACAGCCAATGCCATTGAATGTCCCATCCAGTTGACTACTTTAAGATGATTGGCGCTTTATTGGAATGACACATTAAGTTTGAATTCTATATCATCGTGCTGCAGAGCTTGGCATTGTCTTTTTAATGCAAAAAATGCAACTGACGGGTGTTGTTGGGCATGGACATTCTACTTAAAACCATCTCGCTACTGCAAGTTTGCCAGATTCAGCCAAAATGTCCAACACAATATATATCCTATAATGAAATCCAGAGTTGTATTATTTAGTTCACATGGTTTAAACAAAACTACCAAAACACTCCCCTTCAGAAACAGGCTGCCTCACTGTCTGGTAGTCAACAGGTCACAGTCAAATGCAAATACTTGAAAAAAATTGCATGAATAGAAGTAGCCCAAAACCCAACAATATATTTTTTTTCAGGACATTGATCCAATCCTTGTTCAACAGGTTGCAGCTATGGTATTTTGATTGGACCAGTGTGTTCTGGAGCAATGGGTTGCTTTGGAGGAGTTGTCCTTTATTGTACTCCGTTGGTTATTTGTTCTTGTTAATGCAGGTAACCTTATCTATATTCTGCTTGCCACATAATTTAGTTGGTCAAGAGGACGAGCATTAATGTCCAGCCCTGCTTCTGAGGTCAACATCGGTCTTCATTCCAGCAAGATGAGGAAGCGGAGGAGAGACAATGAAACCGGGTCACCGGACTCTAAGGAGCCAGCCAAGAGATTTTCAAAGTATGAGGTAAGCAGACCAACTTCAGGATTATCTTTTCAAAGTATGAGGTAAGCAGACCAACTTCAGGATTATCTTTTCAAAGTATGAGGTAAGCAGACCAACTTCAGGATTATCTTTTCAAAGTATGAGGTAGGAGAAGGAGAAGGAGAAGGAGGAAGGAGCCTGAGATAGTGCGTGAGGTTGAGAGGTTCCGACTGGAGGTAGTCGGAATCACCTCTACGCACGGCTTGGGCTCTGGAACCACACTCCTTGAGAGAGGATGGACTCTTCACCACTCTGGAGTTGCCCATGGTGAGAGGCGGCGGGCTGGTGTGGGTTTGCTTATAGCTCCCCAGCTCTGCCGCCATGTGTTGGAGTTTACCCCGGTGAACGAGAGGGTCGTTTCCCTGCGCCTTCGGGTCGGGGATAGGTCTCTCACTGTTGTTTGTGCCTATGGGCCGAACGGCAGTGCAGAGTACCCGACCTTCTTGGAGTCTCTGGGAGGGGTGCTGGAAAGTGCTCCAACTGGGGACTCTATCGTTCTACTGGGGGACTTCAACGCCCACGTGGGCAACGACAGTGACACCTGGAGGGGTGTGATTGGGAGGAACGGCCCCCCTGATCTGTACCCGAGTGGTGTTCAGTTATTGGACTTCTGTGCTAGTCACAGTTTGTCCATAACGAACACCATGTTCAAGCATAAGGGTGTCCATCAGTGCACATGGCACCAGGACACCCTAGGCCGCAGGTCGATGATCGACTTTGTTGTCGTTTCATCTGACCTGCGGCCGTATGTCTTGGACACTCGGGTGAAGAGAGGGGCGGAGCTGTCAACTGATCACCACCTGGTGGTGAGCTGGATCCGATGGCGGGGGAGGAAGCTGGACAGACTCTGCAGGCCCAAGCGTACTGTAAGGGTCTGCTGGGAACGTCTGGCCGAGTCTCCTGTCAGAGAGATCTTTAACTCCCACCTCCGACAGAGCTTCGACTGGATCCCGAGGGAGGCTGGAGATATTGAGTCCGAGTGGACCATGTTCTCCACCGCCATTGTCGAAGCGGCCGTTCGGAGCTGTGGACGTAAGGTCTCCGGTGCCTGTCGAGGCGGCAATCCCCGAACCCGGTGGTGGACACCGGAAGTAAGGGATGCCGTCAAGCTGAAGAAGGAGTCCTATCAGGCCTGGTTGGCTTGTGGGACTCCTGAGGCAGCTGACGGGTACCGACAGGCCAAGCGGACTGCAGCCCGGGTGGTTGTGGAGGCAAAAACTCGGGCCTGGGAGGAGTTCGGTGAGGCCATGGAGAAGGACTATCGGCTGGCCTCGAAGAGATTCTGGCAAACCGTCCGGCGCCTCAGGAGAGGGAAACAGTGCCCTACCAACGCTGTTTACAGTAGAGGTGGCCAGCTGTTGACCTCAACTGGGGATGTCGTCGGGCGGTGGAAGGAGTACTTCGAGGATCTCCTCAATCCCGCCGTCACATCTTCCATTGAGGAAGCAGAGGATGAGGGCTCAGAGGTGGACTCGTCCATCACCCGGGCTGAAGTCACTGAGGTGGTCAAGAAACTCCTCGGTGGCAAGGCACCTCAAGTCTCTGGATGTTGTGGGGCTGTCTTGGTTGACACGCCTGTGCAACATCGCGTGGCGGTCGGGGACAGTGCCTTTGGGATGGCAGACCGGGGTGGTGGTCCCTCTTTTTAAGAAGGGGGACCGGAGGGTGTGTTCCAACTACAGGGGGATCACACTTCTCAGCCTCCCCGGGAAAGTCTATGCCAGGGTTCTGGAGAGGAGAATACGGCCGATAGTAGAACCTCGGATTCAGGAGGAACAGTCTGGTTTTCGTCCGGGCCGTGGAACACTGGACCAGCTCTATACCCTCTACGGGGTGTTGGAGGGTTCATGGGAGTTTGCCCAACCAATCCACATGTGTTTTGTGGATTTGGAGAAGGCATTCGACTGTGTCCCTCACGGCATCCTGTGGAGAGTGCTTGGGGAATATGGGGTCCTGGGTCCTTTGCTAAGGGCTGTCAGGTCCCTGTACGACCGAAGCAGGAGCTTGGTCCGCATTGCCGGCAGTAAGTCAGACTTGTTCCCAGTGCATGTTGGACTCCGGCAGGGCTGCCCTTTGTCACCGGTTCTGTTCATAATTTTTATGGACAGAATTTCTAGGCGCAGCCAGGGGCCGGAGGGTGTCAGGTTTGGGGACCACACGATTTCGTCTCTGCTCTTTGCGGATGATGTTGTCGTGTTGGCCTCTTCAAACCAGGACCTTCAGCATGCGCTGGGACGGTTTGCAGCCGAGTGTGAAGCGGTGGGGATGAGAATCAGTACCTCCAAATCTGAGGCCATGGTCCTCAGTCGGAAAAGGGTGGCTTGCTCACTTCAGGTTGGTGGAGAGTGCCTGCCTCAAGTGGAGGAGTTTAAGTATCTAGGGGTCTTGTTCACGAGTGAGGGAAGGATGGAACGGGAGATTGACAGACGGATCGGTGCAGCTTCTGCAGTAATGCGGTCGATGTATCGGTCTGTCGTGGTGAAGAAAGAGCTGAGCCGCAAGGCGAAGCTCTCGATTTACCGGTCAATCTACGTTCCTACTCTCACCTATGGTCATGAGCTTTGGGTCATGACCGAAAGGACAAGATCCCGGATACAGGCGGCCGAAATGAGCTTTCTCCGCAGGGTGGCTGGGCGTTCCCTTAGAGATAGGGTGAGAAGCTCGGTCACCCGGGAGGAGCTCGGAGTAGAGCCACTGCTCCTCCACATCGAGAGGGGTCAGCTGAGGTGGCTTGGGCATCTGTTTCGGATGCCTCCGGAACGCCTTCCAGGAAAGGTGTTCCGGTCCCGTCCCACCGGGAGGAGACCCCGGGGAAGACCTAGGACACGCTGGAGGGACTATGTCTCCCGGCTGGCCTGGGAACGCCTCGGTGTCCCCCCGGAAGAGCTGCAGGAAGTGTCTGGGGAGAGGGAAGTCTGGGCATCCCTGCTTAGACTGCTGCCCCCGTGACCCGGCCCCGGATGAAGCGGAAGAAGATGATGATGATGATGATGATGAAGTATGAGGTAAGCAGACCAACTTCAGGATTATCTTTTCAAAGTACGAGGTAAGCAGACCAACTTCAGGATTATCTTTTCAAAGTATGAGGTAAGCAGACCAACTGAAGAATTACCTCTGGATTGTCTATCTGTGGTGAAAAAGTACAATTGCTTCCAATGCATTTAGGTCCTTTCGCTTTCTTGAAATGTGGTTGTGTTGTTGACAGTATTCTTTGTTAAATACTAAGACTAAAAACAATAACATGGTATAACATTACATTCTTGACTTGGATTATTTTTTTTCCATGACAAACCTAAAACACATACATAGAATAGTTTTTATATTGAATGACACTCCAAACTGTGCTTGGATGCATTCAGTGTCCTTTGACATCCTTGGGACGTCTGTAAAGCGTCATTGGACTCCACCTGGAATAAATTAAATTAAATGGGCGTTATTTAGAAAATCACACACCTGTCTATATAAGGTCCCAGACTTCAGTTCATGTCAGAGAAAAAACAAGCCATGGAAAATCTATTTCCATGGAAATCTGTATATCTCTGAGAATAGTGTCCTTGCATAGATCTGGGGCAGGATACAAACAAATGACTCAAACATGGACATTACCCAAAACATAGCTGTATATACTGAAAGTATGTAAAACACTTTTGTCCTATCTGCTCAATCAATGCCAAGGCGTTTGCTACGTTTGCGCCAGAATTTAGGCAAACGTTTTCAACCCTTGGGCGATATTTCCGTCTTATGTTGGCAGGCACCAACCCGGATGCTGAAACTCATAATCACCAGGCTGTTATGTACATAGAACAATGTCTCTGTGCCACTCGCTAGCTTAAAACAGAATGGTTCTCTAGCCGTGTCAGTTTGATGAATCGTGCAGCCTTATGGAGGAATGGTCTGAGATCCATTCTAATGGATTCTCCAATCAGAACTACAATGTAAAAGCTCTGTGCCGTGGTCCTTGTCAGTGGAGGGCGCACAAAGCGCAGAACAGAATACATTGGACCCTTCATTTCAGATGGGTCATTTTGGTTCATTCTCTTAAATGGTTAAAAGTACAATTTATTTCTATGTGTTCTAAAATGTAAATGTAGCGAAGTACCCGGGCCTTTTATTTTTATTCTGCAGCCATTGTCGCTCATCTCCATCAACCAGGAACTGTTAATGTTAATACCGCTTTTAGACTAACGACTTAACACACATCGGAAATGGGAAACTGCTCTTTCACTAGATAATGTTTGTACTTCTCTTCTTTTAATGATCTTAAAGATGTTTGTTTTTTCATAGTGAAGTCTAAGGTTTCAAGTCTTTTTAAATGTTATTCTTAATGTAATATAATTGTGGATTGGAGTTATCAGCTGTGGAGAGAACTTGGGCCTGATCAGTAGTAACAAGTAACAATACACTAAAATATCCTGAAGTCGCATAAAAACACACTGAAAAGTCTGGACTTTCTGCAATTCCTGCTGACGTATTGGAAATGCTTTGGTTGTTTCTGTTTACGGTTCGTCTTAGTAAAAGACTTTTGGGAGAATCAGCTTTTGAGAACATGGTTTGTGTTGTCTCTAGGTACAGAGTCTTTTGAGAACATGGTTTGTGTTGTCTCTAGGTACAGAGTCTTTTGAGAACATGGTTTGTGTTGTCTCTAGGTACAGAGTCTTTTGAGAACATGGTTTGTGTTGTCTCTAGGTACAGAGTCTTCTGAGAACATGGTTTGTGTTGTCTCTAGGTACAGAGTCTTCTGAGAACATGGTTTGTGTTGTCTCTAGGTACAGAGTCTTTTGAGAACATGGTTTGTGTTGTCTCTAGGTACAGAGTCTTCTGAGAACATGGTTTGTGTTGTCTCTAGGTACAGAGTCTTCTGAGAACATGGTTTGTGTTGTCTCTAGGTACAGAGTCTTCTGAGAACATGGTTTGTGTTGTCTCTAGGTACAGAGTCTTCTGAAAACATGGTTTGTGTTGTCTCTAGGTACAGAGTCTGCTCCAGCAGGAAGTTGCCGGCACCCTGAATCAGTCCAATTCCAAGATGGAGTCTCTGCTAGAGCGTGTCCAACGGCTGGAGTGTGAACCCAACTTTGACATCACCATACGGAAACTGGAGGTACGGCATGCGTGCGTGCGTGCGTGCGTGCGTGTGTGCGTGCGTGCGGGCGGGCGTGTGTGTGTGCGTGTGTGCACCTGTATCCGTCAGTGTCTCTGCAACATTTACGACGGTAGTAACCGTTTCCTGAATGAAAGGAATGCGACACCGGTTTTATGGCATCTCACCGTAACACCCACTGCAACCGCGCCGGTCATGGTCGCGCCGGTCACAGCCTGTCGGAGACCCAGCTATCCAGAAGGTCATCTTGGCCCTCACTCTTGGACTCTGGAACACTCTTCATCAGTCAGGGGCTGAGCCGCCAGTAATGCACGGCACACCTCGGACCCGGACGAGAAGTCTTTGTTTACCTGTTGTTGCTGAACTCACTCAAGGAAACACAACCATAACTTAACAGATATTTCTGTTCTACATTGCGCTGCATGGAAAGTCTTCACTTGCAATTTAGTATATCTTTTTTTTATTGCCAGTGCAGGCATGGAGAATGATGGGAAGATGTGGAAGTCTGGATGTCGCCCAACCCTAATTCCATTAGTGTGTGTGTGTGTGTGTGTGTGTGTGTTAGGTCTAACTATACTCATGGGGAGCAAATGTCACCATTAGTATAAGTAAAATTTGCCTCATCGGTCCCCATGAGGCAAAAGTCAATTTCCAGCTCAGGGTTTAGGGTCAAATTTATCATTCATTTTAGAGTTAGAATTGGGGTTTCTTTAAGGTCCAGGTGTTGTTGGTTAAGTTTAGGGTTAAGGTTAGGCATTACATCCAGGTAAAGTTTAGGCATAAATGTTACTTTACTGAGGTTAAGGTTAGGGTAAGGTTTAGGGTTAAGATTAGGGCAAGGGAGCATGCAATTTATATTTTCTGTTCTGCATGAAGATAGCCGTGCGTGCGTGCGTGCGTGCGTGTGTTCGTGCGTGTGTGCGTGGGCGTTGACTGTTCTGACTTTATTACTGGTCCCTTTTGTCACTTTAAGTAACAGAAACTATTTTCTTGCCCTTCTCTCTCCTCAACCGTCTCTCTGCATGTCAGGCTCATATAAAGAAAGTGAAGAGGAGGGGGGATGCTGCCATTGCGTATGTCAGGATGCTGGGGACCTCAGGGGTCAAAGTAACACAGAGTCCGGTAGGACGCCTAAGCTGCATGCTCACACAGACTAACATGCAGAACACCTCCCATGTTGCCATGAAATAATGAGGACGTTTCTAAATGTTCAGTCATTACCATGAAATAATGAGGACGTTTCTAAATGTTCAGTCATTACCATGAAATAATGAGGATGTTTCTAAATGTTCAGTCATTACCATGAAATAATGAGGACGTTTTTAAATGTTCAGTTATTACCATGAAATAATGAGGATGTTTTTAAATCTTCAGTTATCTATGTGTAGTGCTGAATGTGTGTTCATCTCCAGAATCTGTTTGCTTCTGGACCAGTGGACCTGACAGAGACTGATAGAGGACCAAGCTTTGTGGACCTTGTCAGGTAAATGCGCACACACACACAAACTAAAAACAGACAAAAAGACATGCACTCTCACTACAAACCCACACCAGGGTTTTCATTTAGACAGTGTGTTGCTGGACAACATAATATTTGTATGTACCAAACAGACCCACTTGTGTGTGTGTGAATCTCAGTTGAGGCTTCAGTGAAATGATTCTTCTGTTTCTACATATGGAGAAACCAGTGAGAGCTTCCTCCTTTCAAACGCTGCTGTATGGTTCAAATGGCTCGGCATCAGGGCAGCAGAGCCATGCACTAGTTAGCCAGATTGCCACCATTGTCCTTGAACTTTACATACATCTTTTTACCAATCACATTACATTGAAGCTGCCAGAAAATCATGTTTAAATGACTTGTCCTGTGGGCCCCTTTATTCATGGTACGGCCCATCTATTTACCTAAACAGATCAGTATATCAGGACCATTATATGATGTTGGATGTAAATATTTGTCTGTACAGGTGTGATTCTGATGAGGAGATCGCAGAGCACAAGAAGACCATGGATGGATTCAGACAGAATGTGGTAACATCCGGGGGGTGCTCACACACACGCACACACACACACACACACACACACACTACATGCAGGTACGCCCACTATGGAGGCATATTTATGACTTTTTATTGCAAATAGTCAAACAGACGTAGTTATCTTTCACACTTGATCACAATTTACAATAAAAAGGTATTTTATCAAACTTTTGAACCATCAGTTCTAAGAGCATGTTCAAATTCATTTTGGTGGTATGACTGTTCTGAAGTTTTTGCGAGACATGTCTGTCCATCATGTCTGTCCTCTCAGCATAGAGACAAAATTGTGCAAGCCACTTTTGTCAGTGCTAAATAATGCAATGTGTATGCTTCAGCAGTAATATTGAAACTTGTGGATCCAGTCTGCCATGTAGCTCTGATATTAATTACTGGTGGAAACTTTCACACAGAGAATTTTCTTTTGAAACATATATATACAGCCATAATAAAATGTCAGGCTCTACAGGAATTCAGGGAGTCCCAGCCAACCGAAGTGTTTCTATAAAATAAGTCTTCAGCTTCTTCACCAAAAACTCAGGAATGTCTGTTGAAAGACAAGCCCAAAGATGTTCCTTCATAGAAAGCCTTTCAGCTCTACAGAAAGCCATTTTAATTTCTAATCCTAGGTTTTGACAATATCATTTAGAACCAGTGTAGTTGCATTAATAATACTGTGTCCAGTTCTAAAACCATCTGTTCAATATGAATCTGTATATTTTACAGTGAGTCCATAACTTTAGCTAGGCCATACAATTTAGAGCGAGGATGATAATTATGAAATCAATAAAATTAAATTTATTTTTTACAACCCCGTTTCCAGACAAATGGGACGCTGCATAAAATGCAAATAAAAACAGAATGCCATGATGTGCAAATAATAGTTTTTGGAAAAATACATGGCCATTTTGAATGTGATGCCAGCTGTGATAAGACAGGGAAGGCCATGGATGGCAGCATACGTTGCTCCAAAACCTCTATGTATTGTTCAGCATTTATGGTGCCTTCACAGATGTGCAAGTCACCCATGCCATGTGCACTAATGCACCCCCATACCATCACGGATGCTGACTTTTGAACTGTGCACTGATAACAAGCTGGATGGTCCCTCTCCTATTTAGTCCGGAGGACACGGCATCCATGATTCCCCTAAAAAAAATTTACATTTCAATTTGTCAGAACACAGGATAGTTTTCCACTTCAGAGAAGTTGCAAAACAACTTTAGAAGACTGAGGCTAAACAGTACAACTGTGGAGCTCGGTTTGGTCCAGCGGATCTCGGTTTAGTCCAGCGGAGCTCGGTTTGGACCAACATTATGACCACTGACAGGTGAAGTGAATAATACTGAATCTCGTTATCATGGCACCTGTCAGTGGGTGGGATATATTAGGCAGCAAGAGAATATTCTGTCCTCAAAGTTGATGTGTTAGAAGCAGGGAAAATGGGCAAGCGTAAGGATCTGAGTGACTTTGACAAGGGCCAAATTGTGATGGCTAGACAACTGGGTCAGAGCATCCCCAAAACTATAGCCCTTGTGGGGTGTTCCCGGTCTGCAGGGGTCAGTACCTATCAAAAGTGGTTCAAGGAAGGAGAAGCGGTGAACCGGCGACAGGGTCATGGGCGGCCAAGGCTCATTGATGCACGTGGGGAGCGAAGCCTGGCCTGTGTGGTCCAATCCAACAGACGAGCTACTGTAACTCAAATTGCTGAAAATGTTAATGCTGGTACTGATAGAAAGGTGTCAGAACACACAGTGCATCACAGTTTGCTGTGTGTGGGGCTGTGTAGCCGCAGACCAGTCAGGGTGCCAATGCTGACCCCTGTAAAAAAGTGAGTATCCAGTATCTGTGGGATGTGCTGGACAAACAGGTCCGATCCATGGTCCGAAACTTACAGGACTTAATGGATCTGCTGCTAACGTCTTGGTGCCAGATACCACAGCACACCTTCAGAGGTCTAGTGGAGTCCATGCCTCGACGGGTCAGGGCTGATTTGGTGGCAAAATGGGGACCTAGACAATATTAGGTAGGGGGTCATAATGTTATGGCTGATCGGTGTACACTACGTCCATGTACACACCAAACTACGCACTCATGTAACACTACATATTCACACCCCACTACTGATGACGTTCGGATAGGAACTGCTTGTCTGTGATGTGTTGTTTGTCTCACCAGATGGCAAATAGTACGAGGTCAATGCTCCCGGACAAGAAGAAGGAAGAGGAGAGGAATGGAAAAACGCACAGCACCTCTCCTCTACCTCCTGTTCTTTCTTCTCCTCCACCCATTTTATGTCATCCTCCTTCTCCACCTCCTATTCTGTCTCCTCAATTCCCTGTAAGTTTCAGCGCTCCCCTTATGTCTCCTTATCACATTGTATTTGGGACAAATTCATTAACTTGTTTAGGTTACTGAGTTGGGTTTACTTGGCAGTGTGTCCCCAGTGCCTACTCTCTTATTTTTAAAAGTGATTGTGATATAGACTTAATAAAGGGTCTGAATCTTATGTGAAAAATATATTTAGGTGTCTTTGTGGGGTATTGTGCGTAGATAATATACATTAGATAATTTACAGTAGATTGATATACAGTCGATTTAAAAGGTTTTCTCCCATTTTATCTGTAGAAGGCGGAGCCTAAAGCCATCCCAGTGACCTCACCTGCCCCTGACGCTCCCCTGACTCCGGTTAAAACCGAGAACACCATTAAGACAGAGGAAACGTCTCCTCCTCCCATCTCCTCCTTCCCCCCCCCTCCTCCCTCTCCCCCTCCCTGTAAGAGTGACTTGCTGTCTCGTCTCCCCCCTCTGCCCTCCACCCCCTTTCCCTCCTCCCTCCCACTGGAAGCCGCCTCCCACTCCATCCCCCAGAAGCCTGTTGTCCACCTGGCCCGTATCCAGAACCCCACCCCTTGTCTAGTCATCACCTGGAGAGTCATTGACACGGACCCTGCTCCGCCCGAAATGGACAGCTACAGGTACACACCTACACACACACACACACACACACACACACGTTTGTATGGCTATCCTCATGGGGACCAGAAAATAGAAATTGTATGCTCCCTTGCCCTAATCTTAACTCTAAACCTAACCAACAATGCCTGGACCTTAAAGAAACCTCAATTCAACTCCAAAATGAATAGTAAATTTGAACCAAAACCCTGGGAACCGGCATGAGTAAAAAAAAAAATATGGTTTTACTATACTTAGTATAGTTAGACCTAAAACACAGGTACACACACACACACGGGTACACACACACACACGGGTACACACACACACACGGGTACACACACACAGACTGACCCTGAACAACAGGTACTAACACACACATTGAGCTCCCTGGCTGTCTACATCCTGCAATACGAGGCATTCCCAAGAGGGCGTCTTTGCAGTTTTGACCAATGATCGAAGTTCCTAGCTAGTGTAACTGTTAATGGCAGAGATGATTCCTTTATGTAAAATGGGTATAAAAAGTCCACACACCGCTGTTAAAATGTCAAGTTGTGATGTAAAAGAATGAGAATTATAAATCATGTCAGAACTTTTTTCACCTTTAATGTGACCTATAATGTGAACAATTCAATTGAAAACCAAACTGAAATCTTTGAAGGGCAACATTTTAAAACTCACAATAACCTGGTTGCATAAGTGTGCACACCCTTAAACTAATACTTTGTTGAAGCACCTTTAGATTTTATTACAGCACTCAGTCTTTTTGGGTAGGAGTCTATTAGCATGGCACATCTTGATGTCACAATATTTGCCTACTCATCTTTGCAAAAGCACTCCAAATTTGTCAGATTGCGAGGAGATCTCCTGTGCACAACGCTCTTCAGATCACCCCACAGATGTTCAATTGGATTCAGGTCTGGGCTCTGGCTGGGCCATTCCAAAATGTTAATCTTCTTCTGGTGAAGCCATGCTTTTGTGGATTTGGATGTGTGTTTTGGGTCGTTGTCGTGCTGAAAGGTGAACTTCCTCTTCATCTTTAACTTTCTAACAGACGCCTGAAGGTTTTGTGCCAAAATTGCCTGGTATTTGGAACTGTTCATAATTCCCTCCACCCTGACTAAGGCCCCAGTTTGTTCACGTTATAGGTCATATTGAAGGTGGAAAAAGTTCTGATATGATTTATCTTCGTCTCATTATTTTACATCACATACTTTTTATATCTACTGTATGCCTAACCTTCCAAATAGTCTGCAAAAGGTGGACGGACTGTCAGACCCCCAATTTGTATAGTAAACCTTAGTATATATATTTCCAGTGTGGTATGTTATTTGAAATTGATTAACAGGATGACAGGCCAGGGACCTGTGGGATACACAGGGTTGGTTCATTGGTCTCCATGGACCCAGAAATCAGGATTGGCACGTCTGGCCTCCTCTCTGCGTAGATGTCAATGAAGATGTTGCAGGCGCAGGAACCCCCATCTTCTAACTTTCAAACTCCGGCTAACTTCACCGCCAGAGAGGAGGCCAGACATGCCAATCTCTAACCTCTGGCTCTTGGCTAACTTCACCGCCAGCTAACAGTCCCCCCGTCCCCCCCCAGTATCTACATCTCCCAGGAGAGTCGCAGCGGCAGTGGTGTCTACCCCGCCTGGAGGAATGTGGGTGTGGTCAAGGCCCTGGCCCTGCCCATGGCTGTCACGGTAACCAAGTACCAATCAGGGACCACCTATGTCACTGTTGTCGGCAAGGACCGCTACGGCCGCTTCGGGCCTTACAGCGACATACAGACAGTCGTGTTGTCATAGCAACCGGTCTACCGCCCTGATATAGGCGCCATGTTTTTTCTATTATTGTCGATGTTGACACGTACTGTATTGTATTGTACAGTTTTAGTATTTTACCTCTAATTCAGTCACCACCAAGCCTCAGTGGTGTCCCTTGTGTAGTTCATAGAAATACAATACATAGATGCTTCCTGGTTTGTCTCAAGTGTTGGAATGTACTGCTCAGTCTTGTAAGTTAGTTTAACCAATCATAGAGCAAATGTATGGGTATACTTCCTGCTAATACTATACCTGTTGCTCTGCTCTTGCCATTTCACCGTCATGCTTTCAGGGACTTGAATAGGAATGGAGGTTTGTTCATTTTGTTTCATCCATCACTGGCTGTCCATGTTGGGCCCTGCAGATTACAAAGAACTTAAGTCTACAGACTGCACGGTTGTCAGATCAGTCTGGCCTGGTGAACATGTGTGCCTAGTCCTCCAATGACCCTATAGAGTCAGTGTGAATGTTTGGAGACGGTGCTTCTGTTTGAGATTCACCTCACTACTTTTCTCCAGTACAATTACCTTTTCTGGTGTTATTTGTTATTACATTAGTTTAACTTTTTTGTGAGTTAAACCACTGTCTTGCATAATAAAATATGAACCTAAATATTTCTCAGACTATTTTTGAATGTCTTTGATGAGTAAAATGATCAAGAAGTGCAAAATACAAAGGTTTATAGCTGCTAAGTGTGTAACATATAAAAGATATACGCTCCAGTAGTTTCTCTACCCAGTGGTAGTGAAAATATATAATTCAAACACCTCCACCTGACTGACCATAAGGTGAAGATATATAATACAACACTTTGCAGGCAACATTATGTTCACCATGTGGTCTCCAGACACTTTCACATCTGTCATGTGCTCAGTGTGAACCTGCTTTCATCGGTGAAGAGAACGGGGCGCCAATGGCATACCTGCTAATTCTGGTGTTCCCTGGCGAATGCCAATCGAGCTGCATATTGCTGGGTTGTGAGCACAGGTCCCACTAGAGGACGCCGGGCCCTCTAGTGTTTGATCAGAAACATGCACACTAGTTGCCCGCTAGAGATCCTTTTGTATGGCTCTGGCAGTGCTCCTCCTGTTCCTCCTCACACAAAGGAGCAAATACCGGTCCTGCTGCTGGGTTGATGCTCTTCTACGGCCCTGTCCAGCTCTCCTCGTGTAACAGCCTGGTATCTCCTCCATGTTCTTGAGACTGTACTGGGAGACACAGCAAACCTTCTCGCAACAGCATTTATGAATGTGACATCCTGGAGGAGCTGGACTACCTGTGCAACCTGAATGGGCTGCTGGTACCGCCTCATGCTACCTGTAGTGACAAGGACACTAGCAAAATGCTAAACTACAGAAGAATCAGTCAGGAAGGATAAGGAGAGAGCAATTGTCTCTGGACACCACCAGCAAAACCTTTCCCTTTTTTGGGGGTTGTCTTGCTGTTGCCTCTCCAGTGCACCTGTTATCACTTACATTTGCACCAAAACAAGTGACATTGATTCACAATCGTTTGTTTCCTAACTGGACAGACTGATATCCCTGAAGTTTAATTGACTTGGTGTTATACTGTGATGATTACATGTTCCCTTAATAATAAAAAAAATGTGTATGATAGGACTGGTAACACTTAATGGTACGTTTTCTAAAGCGGTATGTGGCTCCTGTCGCAATCTCCTGCTATAATGTAAAAGACGTGTGGGTGAGGTAGAAAGACTTAGCGCTTTTATAGGTGAAAAGACTAATTCTAAACTGAACGAAAAGAGGTGGCGCAGCAGTCTCAACCCCCAGATGTACCAAAAGATTTTCGCCTAACCAACAATAGCCTTTAGGAAGGCACACCAAAAAAAATAAACAATCAGAACAACATTAAGCAGAGAAGTTGTGACGGATTTATTGACTTGATGTTTTGAATAGAGCACTGCTCTTCCAAAACAGAATTCAAATTTTCCTCCATCTTTGATTCTTTTCTGATATGTTGTAACCTAAGTAGGAACTAAAAACTTTCAGGAAATGTGTTCTGTCCAGTTTGAAGAAATAGTGAAACCACGCTAAGCCCATCTTGGAGGCTTTTGAATACTAACATCTAATTGAAAACATTTTTAATAGGTATGTTTCAAGACTTCCAAGGAGGCCAGACGAGATTGGAGGTGTTTCCTAAAAATGGAACGGTGTGTTCAGGTGATGGGAGGGAGAGCATATCGATGGGATCACTGGAGGGAGTTGAAAGCTTCAAGCTCCTCTCCGTTTACATGAAATAGTCTAACTACATGAAAAATGCAGTGAAGAAGACAACTGTGCCTCTCCAACCTCCAGCAGCCCAAGAAATGTGTCAGGTCCCAGAGGACTCACACAAATTGTTACAACCTGGGGCAGAAACTGTACCCCTGGCAAGTATGTGGCTCTCAGAGGGTCATGAGGTCAGGTGAGGTTAGCCAAACACCACAGAGAAGAACTCTGCCAAGCCACTCAGACATCTATTCCACATGGTGATGCTGAAAGACCGCAAAGGTCATCAGATTTCAGCCACCCGGGCAACGGGTTGTTTAGGTCGCGGGTGATGGCTGCCCCTGAAGCGCGTTCATTTGTTTCAACGTTTGTCAGTACATGTTTATCATTTTTCCTGGATATGCCTTTTGACCAAGGTGCCCCCCACAAAAAAGAAATGACTACAAATATCTGCACACTGTTTTTTGGTTTTGTTTATGCATTAACCATCCAGCAGAGAGACAGGGTGGGAGAACATCATCCAGGCAGAGACGGAAAAAAGGTTTCTACCCAGTCCTCACCTTTATTGATCATCAACTGAATCTGCCCAGAATCTCTCTCACCTTCAAACTGATCAATTTTTCAGAATCTGCCCAGAATCTCTCTCACCTTCAAACTGATCATCGCCTGAATCTGCCCAGAATCTCTCTCACCTTTATTGATCATCAACTGAATCTGCCCAGAATCTCTCTCACCTTCAAACTGATCATCGCCTGAATCTGCCCAGAATCTCTCTCACCTTTATTGATCATCAACTGAATCTGCCCAGAATCTCTCTCACCTTCAAACTGATCATCGCCTGAATCTGCCCAGAATCTCTCTCACCTTTCAAGGGATCAACTGAATCTGATCAGAATCTATCAATGCCAAATTATTATTATTATTATTAGTTCAGATTCCAAGAAAGGCTGGTTTACTTCATCGACAGGACTCATCCGTTTGAGATATATCAAGACCAGTTAGACGTATCAGTGAAACAAACTTAATGTTTACTACTAAATATTATCCTGAAAATATTATTAATACTCCATTTTTAAAGGTTAAACACTTCTGATCTAATTAACGAATATCGAGTAAATGTAACACTTGTTACAGACTAGTTACAGTGACAGCTTCTTATCTCAAAACAAACGAACAGAAAACATCCTCATTCCACATTCGGTTCTCCTTTAATACAATAACATTCATGAAAGCATCACCTTCTAATAGCGAACATTTCATATTCTAAGGTCTTATATTGGGAGTTGGTAATGAGGGTCCTTGACTGAATATGAGTTGTATTGCGGCCAGGAGTCCTTTATGACTTGTGACTTGCCCAGCCACATGATCACCTGAAAATATGCATGCATCACGCAGGCCAGTGTGGACATTAACCAGGGAAGGACGCTGGGGTGGCTGAGGCTGAATTAGGACTGGAAAATGTGGACATTATTCAAATGAGACCTGCGTGAACATGAGTGCATTTATATATGTTATTGTGTGTGTGCACGTGCGTGTGCATGCGTGTGCAGTCAGTGTCCTTGAGCTGTCCATGGATCCTGAAGCTCATCAGGAGGATAAGATTTATTTATGGCTGTGATGTATCTACCCATTGGCATGTTTCTGTCCACAGGCTTGTTTCAACTCATCTTCTGCCTCAATGAAACTCCAGGAAACCTCTCATCTCCTTCCAATATATCTTACCAGTCTTTTAAACCGTCGCCCCTGACCCTGATCTGACCCTCATCTGTCTTGGTGTCCTTTTGCAGTGACCCTAATTCACACTCCAGCTCGTTTACATAGACCATGGACACACTCAACCACACACACTGACCATGGACACACTCAACCACACACACTGACCGTGGACACACTCAACCACACACACTGACCATGGACACACTCAACCACACACACTGACCATGGACACACTCAACCACACACACTGACCATGGACACACCCAACCACACACACTGACCATGGACACACTCAACCACTCACACTGACCGTGGACACACTCAACCACACACTAACCATGGACACAACCACACACACTGACCATGGACACACTCAACCACACACACTGACCATGGACACACTCAACCACACACTAACCATGGACACAACCACACACACTGACCATGGACACACCCCACCACACACACTGACCGTGGACACACCCAACCACACACACACACTCAACCACACACTAACCATGGACACAACCACACACACTGACCATGGACACACTCAACCACACACATTGACCATGGACACACTCAACCACACACACTGACCATGGACACACTCAACCACACACACTGACCATGGACACACTCAACCACACACACACACTAACCATGGACTCAACCACACACACTGACCATGGACACACTCAACCACACACACACACTAACCATGGACTCAACCACACACACTGACCATGGACACACTCAACCACACACACTGACCGTGGACACACCCAACCACACACACTGACCGTGGACACACTCAACCACACACACTGACCATGGACACACTCAACCACACACACTGACCGTGGAGACACCCAACCACACACACACACTCAACCACACACTAACCATGGACACTGATTTATTTAACTTCACAATCACACTTCATGAACACACACTCTCTTACCCACTCTCCATGGACTCCATCAACACTAACAGTCACTGTCTTTCTCTCTCTCTCTCTCTCTGTCACACACACATTCAGTCCCACGCTGCTGTCCTGGTGCAGGTCTACAATTTTGTTTCTGGTGTACTTTGACAGCTCTTTGGTCTTGGCCATAGTGGAGTTTGGAGTGTGACTGTTTGAGGTTGTGGACAGATGTCTTTTATACTGATAACAAGTCCAAACAGGTGCCATTAATACAGGTAATGAGTGGAGGACAGAGGAGCCTCTTAAAGAAGTTACAGGTCTGTGAGAGCCAGAAATCTTGCTTGTTTGTAGGTGACCAAATACTTATTTTACCAAGGAATTTACCAATAAATTCATAAAAAATCCTACAATGTGATTTTCTGGATTTTTTTTCTTCTCATTTTGTCTCTCATAGTTGAAGTGTACCTATGATGAAAATTACAGGCCTCTCTCATCTTTTTAAGTGGGAGAACTTGCACAATTGGTGGCTGACTAAATACTTTTTTGCCCCACTGTACATTGTGAACCTAGATCACTTTGCTTTTATATCAGGTTTACTTGATCTGTATTAAAACATTTTAATGTGTACTTGTTGATTTCTCATTTCCAATTTCACATCGTGGAACATTATTAAACACTGTTTTAGCAGCCAAGATATTGCGCTCGACATGAAACAACCTTTACAATGCTGGGTTTGTGACAGCGTGTAATCATTGGTAATAGTTGTTACTGACTATATTTTGACAGTTGAAAGACAACCATGATAATTCTACAATATTGAAAACAAATATATTTTCTTTTGTCTGTAAAATTGGGAAAGGGATTTTTCTCAGAATCTCAGGCAGTAAGTTAGAGACGCTAATCATTTTTTCACTAAATGTTATTGCAACCTAATCATCATCTTAAGAAACCATTCAGAACCACTATTTATCATTTCAATTTGAGATAATCAACAATAGAACTTACCTCGCCTTAGTCATCATTAATAGGGATGATGTAGCATTACACAGCAGGCTGTTTATTTCTGCTTTATCCATTTTTTCTTCATTTTCATGAAAGACAAAAGGCACTTGTGTTTGTATTGAACTGTTAAAGGTTACGAATGAAGGAAAGTCAGGACAGCTTCCAGAGTAAAAGATGTTCTACTGACAAAGACAAGAGCAGACATAACAGATGCCAAAGCAAACAGACAAGAGCAGACATAACAGATGCCAAAGCAAACAGACAAGGCAGGCGACTGGGGGAAGAAAATCAGTCTGATTCCATCACTGTTTATTAAAACCTAATTCATTGTGAATCTTCAATCTCTCTGTGTGCATCACAATACATGATGTGTACATTTAAAAGTTACAAGGCTTGTCAATATCACTGCCCCATCATTAAGGTACAACTAGATCTGACTAGAATTACAAATGTGCCCTCAATGTGTTGCTTAGATTCATTCTTGTGGCGTGGAAGACCATTTTATTCTTTCAGTTGAAACCCAGGCAGTGTTAAGAGTCTTGGGAGCAAATATATATAAATATATATATATATATATATATAACAAGTGAAACATCACCATTAAATGGACACCATAGTGGGGAGAAAGATCCAGCTGTGACATATTGACACCTGTGCTGTGTGAATATGTGCTAACGAGGAATTACCTTTAATTGCTTTTTCTGAAAACCCTATAGGTGTCCCGTGTATCATACCAGTATGACCAAACAATGTGTATCCTTATTTTCACTTTAACTGAACGTTGATACTGTGGAATGACTTGCGGTGAACAAAATCGCCTTCATTCTCACACAGCGATGCTGTTACCGGAATATGGGTGCAATCTATGGCACCGATCACTCTGGGGAACCCTAAGGAGTATGCTGCAACAGAAAGTCATAGGATCTACGTTATTCATAGATGAAGTAGACCACGGAAATTACTGTCTACCTGCTATTTCATAAAAGCCCTCTTTAATAGACTGCCTGGGAAAGTGGTCTGGAAAAAACAAAACAAATGGATCAATAGCTCTGTTAGAGCAAGAACCCCCTTGCGAATTGCGTGGCAGACCATGTTCTCCGCATCACAACATACATACATATGCATAGTCTGTGGAACTGTAAAGCGCACGACTTGGATGTGTCGCACTTCCAAGACGCGGCTCAAGAAGCAGACAAAGATACGTAATAGGCTACACTCCGTTGATAATCCCTCCGCTGAGAATTTGTATCTCAGGGAATAACCGCTGACACTATATATCGTTCATAAAGATACTCCTCAGAGAAAGCCAACAGGTTTTGTCGGTCTCTAAATGTTGTTTACTAAGAGATCCTCTCACTATCCGCGCACTGAGCTACACGGGATCTTCTACGAATGGTGACGCCATTTTCAATCGAGAATTGGTTGGTCAGTAGGCGGTGCTTTTATACGTGTTTGTCCGTCATCTCGAATATAACCTGAGCCGGAGCAGGTTAGGTGTGCTGCATAAGTGAGCATGGCGATGTAACCCAGCGAACCAATGTTGTGACACTGACGACATGAAGTTAGCTCTCTAACCACAAATCCGGCATCGTAGTGTAGAGAGTGTCAAAAAGATCGATCGTTTGTACTGGCTGCACTGGGTTACTTTGCCTAACTAATAACTATATATTGACTGAATGCCTCGTTTTGCATTCTATTTACTACAGTGGCGAGACTAGACAGGTTGATTTGACGACGCGTCAGTGTTACCTCAAATTAGTTTTTTTCTGGGGATACGGACCCCCGTGAGCATAGATACTATATTTAATTGTATTGTAGCAAATAAACCATACTTAACTGGACCCTTTGCTGTTCAGAGTGTCTGTATGGGGCGGGAGTCCAGTTGGGAAAAGACCTACAGTAAGCACGGGGATTTGTTTTGGGTGCTACGGTGACCTATCTCCACTTGGCCCTGTGACCGATCCATTAAAAACACATTAAAGAAAAGTTGTAGGCTTTAGTTCACGAAAGGGCGACAGTGGTAACCGTAAAGTTTTTTTCATGCTCTTATAAAAGGTAGGGTTTTAGAAGTCTTCTGCAAATAGCCAGGGGCTCTGCTGTCCTAGTTTGAGGGAAAGCTGATTCCTTTGTTGGGGTGCCAGGCCAGAGAAGTGTTTTGACTGGGTTGAGCAAAAAACTACAAAATTAGTAAGTGTTGATTCGAGAAGGAGTTTCCATAATTTCTCGCAAATAATAAACTTAGATTCCCAAAAAATCTACCCTAGATGAACGGATAAATTGTATGATAATTTTCCTACACTTGTCATTTTCAATTAAATTAAAGAACAATAGCCCTACCAATGTGTTGTAATTCAGCAGAGGATACAATCCTTGCTGTGGAGTTATATTATAGACGTTGTGTACAGCAGGTAGGGTAAAAAGTGCCCCCATGTAATTTAAAAAAATCCCACAAGATGTGACCACATTTCTTTGCCCAACACTTTCCATGGCTGTCACGGATATTGCTTAACTAAAAATGTTCTCTGTGTCATCACAACATTTGGACATATTTCCACAAAACTATTCTGATGTAAGTTGATCTATTGTTTTTTTATTTTTTTTTAAACATTTCCAGATATGTTTCAATTAGGTTCAATCAATGAATGTTTTATGTACAAGTAATAAAGCCTTCGGTTAAATAATCTACTTGTTTAGAGAGAACATTTTGAATACTTTTTAAATAAAGAAGTAAAATGTTGGATGAGTTTGTTGGGGGTAACTGGCCGCCAGAGGCTAATTACCGCCTTTATGGTTATGCATGTCATTTGTACAATCACAAGCTCAGTTTGTGCTTGCTAACTGTAATTAGTATTCATTTAAAAGAAATGTATGCATTTAACAGATTAAATGGATTTTAATACATGTGTAAAATCCTATTGAGGTAACCAACCCTGTTGCCCCAGTCCAAAAAAATAATAATATATATCTTATAACATTTCATCAAATATCTAAAAAAAAGTGTCAATTGCATCCATTTGGTTCTCTTATAGTTTATTCTCCTAAGCCTCATCATCCACATATCATTTCTTCCCCAACATTTTCATTTTTGTGTCCGCAAGTAGACATTATTCCTGGTGGGTCTTTTTACCCCATCTTACCCTATATATATTTGGGTCCGTTCGGTTTCTCGGCGGGAGGGGTGGAATGGAATCCTAAAATTCGGCCTTCTTAGGGAGTTTTTCCTAGCCACTGAAATTCAACACTACTGTTGTTTGCTCCTTGGGGTTTAAGGCCGGGTGTCTCTGTTAAGCACTTTGTGACAACTGCTGTTGTAAAAAGGGCTTTATAAATAAATTTGATTGATTGACTGAATGGATACGATATTTCCAGGTTTTACGCTTTTGTTCATCAGCAATTGTTCTTTCGTTAGAATTATTTGGAGTGATAGTTTCATGTCAAGCAGCATTGAAGCATAATTTCTGCAATGAATAACTAACGTTTTGAACATGCTTTGATAATAAACGTATAATTTTGACAATGTCTGTGTGTACAATAAAAATAACGTATAAATAACTAAATAACGTCAGAGCAGCCTAGGTCCATAGGAGCCTATGACAATATAAATCACCTGATCAGCACAGTACCCTGACTGGGTGAAGACAATTGCTACAAAGCAAACGCCTTTATTAGGACATGTTTGGGTAGCTCCTTCATGTATCCATCCGTTTGGTTCCATTTGATGCTTAAGAATATTAACCAGGACCAAGAGAACAGAGCACATCACTCCGGTTCTTAAATCTTTGCATTGGCTTCCAGTCAGTTACAGAATAGATTTCAAAGTGGTGCTTTTTAAATCTCTGAATGGTTTAGGACCCGAATACATTTCTGATATGTTTGAAGAATATAAACAGAGCAGGGCTCTTAGATCCATGAACACAGGTCAGCTAGTACAGCCCAGAGTCCAAACTAAACATGGAGAAGCTGCGTTTAGCTCTTGCTTTACAAAACTGGAATAAACTACCAGAAGATCTTAGACGTGGCCCAAACGTATCCATTTTTAAATCCAGGTTAAAAACACTTCTCTTCTCACGTGCCTATGACTGAGCACTTAAATTGAAACACACTGTTTAGCCTTATAGCTTCCTATGTTTTTAATCCCATTTTCAATCTTTATATGTTTTCTTATTGCATTTTATATATATTATGATGTATTCATTTGTTTTGATGTTTTCATTTGAGTATTTGTTTTTATGTTATTGTACTTTCATATAATTTTCTTTGTAAAGCATATTGAATTGCTTTGATATATGAATTGTGCGATAAATAAACTTGCTTGCTTAATGTATCTCTCCGTCAGACAGGGCGCTAAATAAAGTGTTTCACCAAAAGAGGGCGACAGATTTCTAGACAAGACGCTTAAGAAGTACTCCACCAATAGGGGGCACCAAACGACAGGGAAAGACAAAGCCTTTTTCAACGAGCAGTTTACTCCATAATTTACTTTAAGAAGATGTGGACCAGTAATTACAGAAGAACTATGAGTCACTTTATTGTAAAATAGATTTAATGGGAACGACATACACAAGATGAGCTGAGCAAGAGTGTGAAGGCTGTCTCTATAGAAACAATAAAGCTAAACAGAAGCTGCCTTTGGGGTAGAGTCGAATCAAATAGAATCCCAGGTATAATATAATTCTACTAGAGAACCCAGTAGAAAACAGGCTAGACTAGATAGAATGCAAGTGAGGAAAAAACTGACTTTGTTACAGCTGTAACTTCCATGATAGCTCATTTTGCTATGAGGAAATAATACTTCAAAAGGGAAAAAATGCATTTAAGTCAAAATAAATACAAATTTGTAAATCTGTTTATCTCTGGAGCATGTTGACTGGGAGCTATAATGTGAACAGGGTAGATGTAGACAGAACTTCTCCAATAAGAAACGTTAATTTGTGAAAAATACATTCTAATTGGACTAGTTCAGTTAGCAGTGTGCCCAGTCGTACACTTTGATGTGCTGTCGCTGTCCTGGGTCCTGTAGAGATTAGTACATTATTATCATCATCATCATCATCATCATCATCTAAAGACATTAGTTCATTATTATATTCTAAATGCATGACTATATTCTCATCATCATCTAATGAAATAGGTACATTGCTACCATCTAAACAAAACAAAAGATACGTTTTGGTCTGTTTCATCATATTGTCAGTCCACTTCAACCACATAACTGAAACTCTAAATAATACACAAACTAAGAGCAACAACATGCCATGATGTGAAATTATGTAGTGACATCAATTACAATCCATTCATGAATTACAACCAATCAATTAGTTGGTTCTAGACCACACTTGGTTCAAGAACAGTGTTTCCCGGTGTTTCCCAATTCTGATCCTGGTGACTCCAAAGGGGACACATTTTAGTTTTTGCCCTACCACTCACCCACCTGATTCCAATGTTGCCCTACCACTCACCCACCTGATTCCAATGTTGCCCTAACACTCACCCACCTGATTCAAATGTTGCCCTACCACTCACCCACCTGATTCAAATGTTGCCCTAACACTCACCCACCTGATTCAAATGTTGCCCTAACACTCACCCACCTGAATCAAATGTTGCCCTACCACTCACCCACCTGATTCAAATGTTGCCCTACCACTCACCCACCTGATTCAAATGTTGCCCTACCACTCACCCACCTGATTCAAATGTTGCCCTACCACTCACGCACCTGATTCAAATGTTGCCCTACCACTCACACACCTGATTCAAATGTTGCCCTACCACTCACCCACCTGATTCAAATGTTGCCCTACCACTCACCCACCTGATTCAAATGTTGCCCTACCACTCACACACCTGATTCAAATGTTGCCCTACCACTCACACACCTGATTCAAATGTTGCTCTACCACTCACACACCTGATTCAAATGTTGCCCTACCACTCACACACCTGATTCAAATGTTACCCTACCACTCACGCACCTGATTCAAATGTTACCCTACCACTCACACACCTGATTCAAATGTTGGCCTACCACTCACACACCTGATTCAAATGTTTCCCTACCACTCACCCACCTGATTCAAATGTTACCCTACCACTCACCCACCTGATTCAAATGTTACCCTACCACTCACCCACCTGATTCAAATGTTGCCCTAACACTCACCCACCTGATTGACGTAATCAGCCCATCATCAAGTCTTTAATGTGATTTAGGTGTGTGAGTGCTAGGGCCCAAACAAAAATCCCCTTGGGGTCCCCAGGACCAGGATTGGGAAACACTGTTCTAGGGCATGCCTCCTAAATGAAACCCCATTCCCTACATAGTGGACTACATTTGACCATGGTTATGTAGTGGCCTGAGTAGGATATGGTGATCCATATGGGACAGTCATGCTGCTAGCAGAGTAACTGTAAATAAAACATACAGTTCTACAAAACAGAGGAACACTTTCCCACACCCAGATTAGCCCTATTTCTGTTCCTGGAGCCAAACATATGATCATCAGAGATCATGATATAGTCCAGGTGAGACCATCTGGTTGTGGGAAATGAACCTGTAATGTCATGTAATCTCATGAAGCTATAGTTCTGTCTCTTGAGTATTTCTGTTCGGGAATAACCTAGTCCTATGACGATGCTGTAGCATGTTCCTCCATATCTTTATTTCTTCATAATTCATTGGGGGTTGTGAGACTGCCGAGCAGGGAACTCTCCCATTAAAAAATGGCGTGTCCTAAATGAATCTAACTTTGTAAATCTAGAATTGTCATCCCTTTAGACCAGGGCTAGGTGACCCTGCTCCTGGAGGGCAGCAGTCACTTTGGTTTTTTTTGTTGCTGTTTCTGACCTGGAAGATCAGGTGTGTTCAATTGAGTCATTCTTGATCTGATCAATTAGCTAATCTGCTTATATGTGCTCTCCAGGAACAGGGTTGACCCTCCCCAGCTCGGGTACAACAGACAGGAAGGCAGTGGCAATGGACCATCACTATAGTGGTTTCAGACAATAAATAGCCTTTGTGAATTCAGTGAAACCTCAGACACACGGCATCTTGTGTGTTTTGGCTTTATTCAAGTTTGTGAGTTTATCCCCCTGCTCCCGGCCTATTCTTAACTGCCCTAAACGCCAATGTCACAATACGGTGTATTTCACCAGACAGAATCCTACGTGACACCCCTACTACTTTATTAAGTTCACTAATGCTACAGCTTACCAAGCTATAGATGTTGTCCTTCACCCTGCCACAGCTAACAAAGCTATAGATGTTGTCCTTCACCCTGCCACAGCTAACAAAGCTTTAGATGTTGTCCTTCACCCTGCCACAGCTAACAAAGCTTTAGATGTTGTCCTTCACCAATGCTACAGCTAACATAGCTATAGATGTTGTCCTTCACCAATGCTACAGCTAACATAGCTATAAATGTTGTCCTTCACCAATGCTACAGCTAACATAGCTATAGATGTTGTCCTTCACCAATGCTACAGCTAACATAGCTATAGATGTTGTCCTTCACCAATGCTACAGCTAACATAACTATAGATGTTGTCCTTCACCAATGCTACAGCTGACATAGCTATGATGGTCCAGTAGCTAGCTACTATACTTCAACAAGCAATATTTAACGCAGCTAGATCTAGTACTTCACCATGCTATGGCTAGCATAGCTATGTGTTATATTTCTCTATGCTACAGGTAATATTGCTTGTGTTATGCGTCTATATGCTATTCCTCTGCTATCAAAGCTAGGTGTAGTTATTCACCATAGCTAGATTGTGTATTTCACCATGCTACAGCTAGCACAACTAGGTGATAAACTTCTCTATGCTACAGCCAGGGGTAAAATTGGGATTGGGGAAGTATAGATACATTTTGCATCTAAAATGTTAACCTGCTGGCCAGTGGAAGTGCAGGAGCTCAGCTCCCCTAAGGTCTTATTCTGACCAAATAATAATAATAATACACTAAAGTTATATAGCACTTTTCAAAGACCCAAAGACGCTTTACAATACATACATAACAAATCACTACGGATAGAGCAATGAGACAAAGGGTAGCTAACAAAAAAACAAAAAGGGGGGATGGGTCAAACAACATAGAGCTGGGGCTAGGGATAGGCTTGTTTGAACAGATGAGACTTGAGGTGGTGGATGAAGATTTGGAGTCACAGATTAATTGTGGAAGGGCATTCCAAAGTCGTGGAGCAGCCTGTGAAAAAGCCCCGTCTCCAAAGCTCCGCAGCTTGGATGGAGGGATGATAAGGAGACAGGAGCTTCATATGTGCAGGAGCTGAGCTCCTGATGCTCCCACCCAGTTTAACCCCTGGCTATAGCTAATATACTTCTTCATGCTACAGCTGGGATAGCTAGGTGTTACACTTATCCATGTCATGCTGAAATGGCTAGGTCAGGACTTGTACTTCCCTATTCTACAGCAAACCATAATTTTGTCAGCATGAACTATACATCAGAAGAGACACTGTACACCAGGGGTGTCAAACCAGTTCCAGGGTTGGAGGGCCGAGTGTCTGCGGGTTTTGGTTTTTCCTTTAAATTGATTCCCAGTTCAGACCTAAACAACCAGGTGAGGGTAGAGACTAACCAATTAGTGACCTACTTAATCAATCAAGTACAAGGTGAGAGCGAAAACCTGCAGACACTCTGCCCTCCATGGAACCGGTTTGACACCTCTGCTGTACACAGTAGATTCCTGTAACTCAGGATCTAGGAGGCGCATATAAAGTTGGAAGGAGGAGCATACAGGAGTTTAGGGCAGAGCTTAATGGAATGGGAGGAGCTTATAAGGTTGTGTCCCAAACAGTCCTATAGAGAATCCATTCCTGGTCTTCCTGTCTCTGTTCCCTAGCAAACCCACAACATGTACCTTTAATTATTTATTCAAGGGAAAAAGATGAGGACAGGAAGGGTACAGGGAGACGAGCTGAGGAGGGTAAGATCGTTTGGAATGGGTCCAGTGGGACTTTAGGATGGTGCAAAAGTCAGGGATGGAGTGCTTATTTGTGTTTGTGTCAAGTTAGCATTTTCACATTACCAGTACCAGGGTGTGGGACTTTTGGGTTCTTTCATGCAGGAGGTTCTATGAGTGGTCTGGGCGCTGTTCTATGGGTGGACTGGGCGCTGTTCTATGGGTGGACTGGGCGCTGTTCTATGGGTGGACTGGGCGCTGTTCTATGGGTGGACTGGGCGCTGTTCTATGGGTGGACTGGGCGCTGTTCTATGGGTGGACTGGGCGCTGTTCTATGGGTGGACTGGGCGCTGTTCTATGGGTGGACTGGGCGCTGTTCTATGGGTGGACTGGGCGCTGTTCTATGGGTGGACTGGGCGCTGTTCTATGGGTGGCCTGGGCGCTGTTCTATGGGTTCATTGGGTCATGAGATGGGTGGTCATGGATGTCCATTAGCATTTCCTCTACAAGGAACCACACTACAAACATGTAGGACAAACAGTGGGTTTCCAGGATATTATGGGATGTTGTTGTGTGTATACGTTTCCTTTGCACCAGACACACGGAGGATAAACAGTGGGTTTCCAGGATATTATGGGATGTTGCGGCGTCTATTTGCGTTTTCTCAGCACCAGATACATCAGTCCGCTGAGGAGTGTCATGGGGAAGCTAACCCAGGCCAGGACATAGGAGGAGCCGTATGCTCCCTTCCTTAGCGACTCCTCTGTGAAGCCTTCTCTCTCCGCCGTGTAGATGGATGCTCCAATCAACACACACAGAGCTGGGAGGAGGAAGAGGGCAACGGCAGCAGGGGAGAGGAAGAGAGTCAGGGTTAGAAATGGTATTAATGGATTGTTTCCTTTCAAAGGTTGTTGTTAAGTAGACAGTGGAACCACAATGTGTGGCCTGATGAGAACGCGCCCAGGACGGGATTCAATCCCATGGTGCTTTGCCAACAGTGCACCATGGAAGGTGACATACACAGCGTGAATGTGATCTATGCAAAATCGAGAAATACGGTCTTGAGAAAACAGGTAGATCATCTAAAATGTGATATTGGTTCTGCTACCTGTCTGACCGGGTGAGGATTCCCAGTAGTCTGTTTGCCTGTCTGACCGGGTGAGGATTCCCGGTAGTCTGTTTGCCTGTCTGACCGGGTGAGGATTCCCGGTAGTCTGTTTGCCTGTCTGACCGGGTGAGGATTCCCGGTAGTCTGTTTGCCTGTCTGACCGGGTGAGGATTCCCGGTAGTCTGTTTGCCTGTCTGACCGGGTGAGGATTCCCGGTAGTCTGTTTGCCTGTCTGACCGGGTGAGGATTCCCAGTAGTCTGTTTGCCTGTCTGACCGGGTGAGGATTCCCGGTAGTCTGTTTGCCTGTCTGACCGGGTGAGGATTCCCGGTAGTCTGTTTGCCTGTCTGACCGGGTGAGGATTCCCGGTAGTCTGTTTGCCTGTCTGACCGGGTGAGGATTCCCGGTAGTCTGTTTGCCTGTCTGACCGGGTGAGGATTCCCGGTAGTCTGTTTGCCGGTTAATGTTAACGGCACCACTACTCACCGGAGAGCAGTTGTATGATGGCGGTGAAGACGAATCTCTCTCCTTGTTTCAGCCTGAAGAGCTGGAGGATGAAGACGAAGAACCCCACACAGCACAGAATGGTGGCCAGGATCATGGTGGCCTGCACTGCCTGGAGGTACGCTGGACAGGGGGAGACAGGTTAACCCACACATGCACATACTGTTCCACACACACGCACGCACACACACACAGTGTTCCACGCACACACACGCACACACACGCACACACAGTGTTCCACGCACACACGTGCACGCACGCGCACGCGCGCACGCACGCACGCACGCACACGCACGCACACGCACACACACGCACACACAGTGATTACAGGCTGGGTGACAGGCGTTACCTGCTTCGGTGGAAGCGCTGTTCTTGACTGGGATACATGTAATGTTACAGGAATACCAGAGATCAGTGTAGATCACATTGGCCCCAGAAGATACCACCCACCACGCCTGGTGAGGATGAAGAATCAAACCCACAGGTTAGTTAGCTGGCATAAGATCTTTGACAAGGCACTGGTGTATTGTTGGACAGACCTGTGACAAAACACAGGTGCATTGTGGGAATGATCTGTGACAACATGGTGGTGCACTGTGGGACAGGTCTGTGACAAGACAGTGGTGTATTCTGGGACAGATGTGTGACAAGACAGTGGTGTATTCTGGGACAGATGTGTGAAAAGACAGTGGTGTATTCTGGGACAGATGTGTGAAAAGACAGTGGTGTATTCTGGGACAGATGTGTGAAAAGACAGTGGTGCATTGTGAGACAGATGTGTGAAAAGACAGTGGTGCATTGTGGGACAGGACCCCCAGACAGTGTGTACATACATTGTTGATGGTGCTGATGAACAGGAGGATGCCTGAGATTATATGGAAGAGGATGATGAAGGCTAATATGACCAACATGGCTGTAAACTGGAAGATGAAGAGAGAGAGGCAAGGGAGAGAGACATCAGCACATAGCAGACTTAAAAACAATCAGTGTAACTATATAATTTAATTTGTAAATCTTTTGTAGCTCATCCCAGGTGGAACGTGCACAGTAATGGAATGTTTTCCCCCCTACTTCAGTATGTCCTAGGAACCGTCAATGAAATACAGTTTTGGGAACGCCAGAAATATTTCCCATTAGTCTGCTGGAAAATGTAAGATGACCTGGGAGCTGCCTAAGAATGGCTGTGTAAAAATGTTTACCAAAGTGTTAATCTACATAGAGGTAGTGATGGCCAGCCCACTTTCGTATACTGAGTACAGTGATGGATGAGAGATTTAGAGTTTATAACAAACCTCAAAGCCCCATGGTGTACAGAGTCATGCATATGTAATGAAGACAGAGTTTATAACAAACCTATAAGCCCCATGGTGTACAGAGTCATGCATATGTAATGAGGACAGAGTTTATAACAAACCTCAAAGCCCCATGGTGTACAGTCATGCATATGTAATGAGGTCATAGTTTATAACAAACCTCTAAGCCCCATGGTGTACAGAGTCATGCATATGTAATGAGGTCATAGAGTTTATAACAAACCACAAAGCCCCATGGTGTACAGAGTCATGCATACGTAATGAGGTCATAGAGTTTATAACAAACCTCTAAGCCCCATGGTGTACAGAGTCATGCATACGTAATGAGGTCATAGAGTTTATAACAAACCTCTAAGCCCCATTGTGTACAGAGTCATGCATACGTAATGAAGACATAGAGTTTATAACAAACCTCTAAGCCCCATGGTGTAGAGAGTCATGCATACGTAATGAGGACAAAGAGGCATGCATGTACATCGCCATGATCTATTACTGGCAGAATGGTAACATACAGAAGGCATTTTCTAGCCTCAAAAGAAAAACAGGACATATTTTGGGAATAATAACCCAACTTGAGCCTGAGCATTTTCACAAGACCACCTGTGTGTGGCTAAAATGCAAGACACTCATCATCAATCAAAATACCCAAGTACTTGTATGTGGTTACCCACAGTATTTTCTTGTCCGGTGTATTGAGTATACACTGGAGATTCAACAGCTCCATTTAATCTAAAATGACAAACCATTACCAACAAATTCTGAAATATGGGGAATCTTAATGCTGGGTTAAAAAAATCCTTAAAGAATGCCCTGTCACACAAAATAAAGCAGCAAATTTAAATAACAGAATAAGGCCTTCACAACCGCCTAGTCTTGTAGGCCTTCATCGCCACTAGTACAGAAGTCCTTCACCACTGCCACCATTCTAGTTGTCCAGTAGGCCTTCACCACCACTAATCTGGTACGTCATCACCACTAGTCCAATAGCCCTTCACCGCCACTAACTAGGTAGGCCCTCACCACCACTAGTCCAGGAGGCCTTCACCGCCACTAGCTCAGCAGGCCTTCACCGCCACTAGCCCAGCAGGCCTTCACCGCCACTAGTCCAGTAGGCCTTCACCGCCACTAGTCCAGTAGGCCTTCACCGCCACTAGTCCAGTAGGCCTTCACCGCCACTAGTCCAGTAGGCCTTCACCGCCACTAGTCCAGTAGGCCTTCACCGCCACTAGTCCAGTAGGCCTTCACCGCCACTAGCCCAGCAGGCCTTCACCGCCACTAGCCCAGCAGGCCTTCACCACCACTAGCTCAGCAGGCCTTCACCGCCACTAGCTCAGCAGGCCTTCACCACCACTAGCTCAATCTAAAAGGAAAGAGGTTCTGGCTAACTCCTTAACTGATGCATTGTCAATGATCTGCATTCCAACATCTGAATAGCGCTACAAAGCTATTGAACGGTCAGGACCCCCCTGGTCAAATAGTGCTGTCCATATTTTATGCGGTAAAATGCTGGTAATATCTTTTAGAAGACAACAGCAACACTGTCGTGATAACTTGATTGACTAGCACGTTAACCGTGGCGCTCAAATGGTTGCTAGCTCAGTCTTGTACTGTAAAGGAAAGCGTTGCAGTAGCGGTGTCAGCTAACTATTTGGTTGTTTTCTCGAGTTTCTTCCAATTTTATTAAAATATGGGAAAAGCCTTTGCTTTGTTTGTTTGTTTGTTTGTTTCCTTTGTCAGACTAAAATGAAGTTGCCTGAACGCAAATGTGTTTTGCTTGTGCAGCAACAAGCTGTCACTTTCACTAGCTAGCAAAGACTGGAGGCAGTAATGTTGGCCTTTGCTGAAGACGTGTCATTTGATCGCGATGATGTCCTGCATCTGCAAAACTATGTGACACATTCAAAGTTTTTATAGATGATAAGGGGAAGTATGTCTTGAGATTTGCCTTATGCTTACTTTATTATGATCATATTAGCTGTACGGACCTAATTTGACTGCTGACTCAATCGCAGTGTTTCTTTTTATGCAAACATAGAGGTTTGTTCTTCTTTCTATTGATTGTTAATGGGAGAAAATGAATTACGCTATTCCATGTTACATTAATGTGTTGTCAAATTAAAGAAGAGTATGTGCTCTTTACAACAAAGTTAACTTGTAATTGTTATTTGTTTTTTTGTGCTATGTCTGTCTGAAATGTGTGAGAAAATATTTATTTTGAGAATTTTCAGTAATCAGCAGCAGCGTTCTAGAACTCTACTGGGGTCTAAAGGGTTACATTTAGAGGCTCTAATTCATTTCAAATTAAGTGGTTCTCTTTTTATTAGGGGTTGCTAATGGGGATTAGCTAAAGATTGTTCTTTCAAGTATATAGCCTAATTTGAGGTTTTCTTTAGCACTTCAGTAAGTGTTGTGATTCAGTTGTGATAATGTGATGAATCGTGATGCATTGATTCGTTACATGTGTATTGTGATATATATCGTATAACAAGATAATTATCAATACCCACCCCTAGTCCATCTAGGGACGAGTATTGAATAATTATCAGCTAAAAACCCAATAGTTTGCATTTCTGAAGAGGGACACATTGTACATCTGCAACGCATGCATGCACACATCCACACACGCACGCACCAAGATACCATCTTCCACGCATCCTGCTTCCAGGTGGAGATAACAATTGAACACTGCTTTGCTTGTTTATGTTTGTGTATTTTCAGAGGAAGTACCTACTAGAACAAGATCCCCCAGTTACCTGTTTATTTTATGTAACCTTTAACTTAGAGATCTCACTATCTGTATCCTGTTTATTTGACCTTTAACATAAGCACAGAGATCTCATTATGTGGTACCTTTGACCTGTAAAACTAAGATCTCTTCGTGTGACTGTAACCCCCTGACAAATCCTGTCTGGAACAGGGCAGCAAAGCAGACCAGTGAAAAAACATTATGGACAAATCACACATTTCTTTCACACTTGAGGCAAAAACATACAAAGCTGAACAAACATTAACGCATATCCTTATACATTTTAAAAATAACATCTATCAAAGAAAACCTCACTCCAGAGTAGAGTCCATTAGGGACAACCTCAACCGAGAGTAGAATCTATTAGAGACAACCTCACTCCAGAGTAGAGTCCATTAGAGAAAATCTTGCCTCAGAGTGTATTACTGATAACCTCACCCTTGAGTAGTGTCTATTAAAGACAACATCAACGCAAAGTAGAGTCAATCAGAGACAACCTTATAGCCAGAGTAGAGTCCATTGGAGACAACCACACCCCAGAGTAGTGTCCATAAAAGATGACTTCACCCCAGAGTAGAGTCCATAATAGACAACCATACCCCAGAGTAGAGTCCAAAATAGACAACCACACCCCAGAGTAGAGTCCATAATAGACAACCACACCCCAGAGTAGAGTCCATAATAGACAACCACACCCCAGAGTAGAGTCCATAATAGACAACCACACCCCAGAGTAGAGTCCATAATAGACAACCACACCCCAGAGTAGAGTCCATAATAGACAACCACACCCCAGAGTCCACGTATTGTATCTTGCCAATAACGAGAAGATATTTGCTCTTATTGGGGTACAGTAAATTCCTCAGCAAAAGGAACATACATCAACCACAGATATAAGGGGGTAGTCTTTCTTTTCAGTCAGATTTACCTGCGACTCTAGACAGGCAGCTTCACGTGCGCCTCTAGACCGGCAGATTTACATCTACAGAAACTAGCAGAGATTCAGAGAAAAAAGAAAAAGAGGGACAGATATATAGAGGGGGAAACAAACAGGAACAGAGAAGTAGAGAAATGGGGGGAGAGACAGAGAGAGGAACTGCGAAGGGGGAGGAACGGGGAGTGGACAGAAGTCAGAGGGGGAGAGAAATGGTTTACAGAGACAGAGAGAGGAACTGCGAAGGGGGAGGAACGGGGAGTGGACAGAAGTCAGAGGGGGAGAGAAATGGTTTACAGAGACAGAGAGAGGAACTGCGAAGGGGGAGGAACGGGGAGTGGACAGAAGTCAGAGGGGGAGAGAAATGGTTTACAGAGACAGAGAGAGGAACTGCGAAGGGGGAGGAACGGGGAGTGGACAGAAGTCAGAGGGGGAGAGAAATGGTTTACAGAGACAGAGAGAGGAACTGCGAAGGGGGAGAAAGTGGGCAAGAATAGGAGTGAGAAGGGGGAGAGAAATGAAGGAGAGGCTGAGTGGAAAAAGTGAAAGCCATTCCTTCTCTTCACTCAGCCTTATAATAGGTGATCAGGGACTTGGAGTGTGTGCGTGCGTGCGTGCGTGCGTGTGTGTGCGTGTGTTGCTAAACCAAGCGCATGCAATCATATAGGAAAAAAACTGAAAGGGCTTTATTGTCATGGGAAACATTTGTTTACATTTTCAAAGTAGAAGTGCAAAAAACTAAATCTGAGTAACCATAGTACACTAGAGTTTACAATGAATAAATGCATTTCAAATGAAACATTAGTAGCTAGCCTGTCAGGATGTAAGATTATTCGTGTTTTAATGAAAGATTATAATTTTGCTCCACTAGTTAAAAGATTGGAGAATCTGAAGTATTTGAAGTGAGATGGTAATTTGTATGTTGTACGTTCTTCTTGCCTTTTCTCCCTGTTTGTCAGGTAGGTCAAAGCCTTGTTAGATTTCCCTATTGTACCAGGTGTTGAAGTTCAGGTGTGTCAGTGTGATAGGTGTAATTCTTGGTAGTTTCTTCAGCGGTGGTGCCCAATATGTTTCCAGTTACAGCAGTGGTGTCCCCATCACCTCCAACCATTGGTGTCTAGTACAGTACTGTTAAAAGAGAAGCTAGCTTTGTAAAACAGCTCTGGTGTCTAGTACTGTGAACAGTAGAGCTAGCCCTATCAATTTTATTTATAAAGCCCTTTTTACAACAGCAGTTGTTAAAAAAAGCAGTTGTTAAAAAGTGCTTTTACAGAAACACCCGGCCTTAAACCCCAAGGAGCAAACAACAGTAGTGTTGAATATCAGTGGCTAGGAAAAACTCCCTAAGGAGGCCGAAGAAACCTAGAGAGGACCCAGGCTCAGAGGGGTGACCAGTCCTCTTCTGGCTGTGCAGGGTGAGATATTCCAAATGGAATAATTAATAAATGCATGTGAGCTAAATCCAGAGTCTATTTAGATTTAGACAAGGTCAGAAGTATGACCAGATGGACAAGGACAGGGAGAGCAATGGGCCCCCAAACGCAGGTGTGGACCAGGACCTCATGTCCTCCTAAAGTTTAAAACGGGAGGAGACTGGGAACATTCTGAAAATGCCTTCCTCATATCAACAACGATTTATAGTGGAGAAGGAGAACTTAGTGGGGAAGGAAAACTGACCCAATCCCCCAGGACAATAATATAGCAGCGTAACACCTTGGAACTGAGATGGGGGGGTCCGGTGACACTGTGGCCCTACCCGGGGGAGGCCCCGGACAGGGCCCAACAGGCAGGAAATCAATCCACCCACATTGCCAGGCATCAACCAAAGGGACACCCACCAACCGCAAACCCCCTGAATGAGGGCCAAGTATTGCCAGCAGCGTACAGCCCAATTGCACAAGGGCGCAACAACAAGCCAGTGACTCTTCCCCCGAAAGGCATTGGAGGGAGGGCATCCTAGTGGTGACGAGAGCCCACCTGGCAAGACAGCAAGGGTGGACTACTGGTCACCTACTGGTATCAAGCCTACTGGTCACCTTCATGCCCCTGGGCCAGGCTACACCTAATTATAAACTGTGCTGTGGAGATTAGTTTTTAGTAGACACTTGAAAGTTTGCACTGTGTTTGCATTTCTAACCTTAATTGGCAGGTCATTCCACAGTAGTGGAGCTCTATGAGAAAAGGCCCTGCCTCCTGCTGTTTGTTTAGAAATTCTTGGTACAATTAAAAGGCCTGCATCTTGCGATCGTAGGTTACATGTAGGTATGTATGGCTGGATCATTTCAGCAAGGTAAGTAGGAGCAAGTCCATGTATTGATTTATAGGTTAACAGTAAAACCTTAAAATCAGCCCTAACCCTAACAGGCAGCCAGTGTAAGGACGCCAGGACAGGAGTAATGTGTTCAAATTTTTTTGTTCTAGTTAGGATTCTAGCAGCCGTGTGCAGCACTAATTGAAGTTTATTTATTGATTTGTCAGGGTAACCGGAAAGAAGAGCATTGCAGTAATCTAGTCTAGAAGTAACAAAAGCATGGATTAATTTTTCTGCATCAGTTTTTGATAGAAAGTTTCAGATTTTTGCAATGTTTCAATGATGAAAATAAGCAACTCTTGAGATATATTTTATATGTTCTTCAAAGGAGAGGTCAGGGTCAAGGGTAACGCCAAGGTTTTTTACAGTTTTTTGGGATACAACCATGCAGCCGTCGAGGTTCACAGTGAGATCTGCTAACAACGCTATTTGTTTCTTGGGTCCTAAAACGAGCATTTCTGTTTTCCTTGAGTTTAAGAGCAAGAAATTCTCTGTCATCCACTTCCTAATATCTGAAATGCATGCTTCCAAAGTAGCTAATTTAGGGGCTTCTCCATGCTTCATTGAAATATATAACTGTGTGTCATCAGCATAACAGTGAAAATTTTTATTGTGCCCAGAGGCAGCATATATAGTGAGAACAATAATGGGCACAGAACCAAGCATTGAGGAACACCAAAGCATACATTTGACTTGTCAGAGGATATGCCATACACACTAACAAACTGATATATTTCAGATAAATAAGATTTAAACCAGGCTAGAACATGTCCACGTAGTCCAATATGGGTTTCCAGTCTCCCTAAGAGAAGGGAGTGATCAGTAGTGTCAAAAGTCCTGGTATATAAAACAGTCCTGGTGTCTGGTACTCTGAACAGAGGTGCTAGCTCTATAAAACACTTGTGGTGTCTAGTACTGTGAACAGAAGAGCTAGCTCTATAAAACACTTGTGGTGTCTAGTACTGTGAACAGAAGAGCTAGCTCTATAAAACAGTTATTAATCTGGAGTCACTCCTGCTACTAGTCCACAAACAGGGGTGTGTGTGAACGTGGTCTCAGTTCTCAGTTTGTGTGTTAGAAGAGGCCCAATTCTTTCTTTAGTGGAAAACGCTGACTTGGATTTTACTTTTAATGTCTTTTAATGTATTTTTTTCCCTCTCTTTTCATAAAACACAGCCAAAGACTCCCAGCCTCCAGTATTCACACACACACACACACACACACACACACACACACTTATGCTGAAGGCTTTAACCACGGAACAAATGATGGAAGGAGAGGGCTTCCAACAGCACAAAGCTCCTTCCGTGTGTGTGTGTAGTTGTAATAATATACTTGTGAGAACCTGTAGTCTTCAGAGTTTAGTAACACATGGCATATCCGGAAGATTTCAGATATTTGGCTTGTCTTGATTTGAAAAAAATAAATAAAAAAGTAGGTTGGAGATTTTAGGTTAGAGTTAGGTGGGACAATTTGATCTTTTAATAGGAAAAAAAATTGTCCCCAAAATGTCCATAAGAAAGTAAAATAAGACTGATAAAACGTGTTTGTGAGAGATCTACTAAAAACCACTGTAGGTGTGACTGGTAATCTGATGCTTTATGTGGTCAGAAGCTTTCTCTGTGTACACACACGTCCTTTTTATGGCATCAGGAGTCTGAAAACAAAAACAACACTGAACAGACACATGCACAAACACACCGAGCACAAACACACCGAGCTACTCCCGTAGAGATGTCTGAAGCTCAACCCTCCCCCACCAACCAAACCACCGGAACCATAATGAAACCCTACACTAACCGCAACTACTACCCCGTGGTGTGTGTGTGTGTGTGTGTGTGCCCGCGCGCGCGCCTGCAAGCACACATGTGTGTCTGTGTTTACAAAACAATGCAAGTTTAAGTCAGCAGAATTTACTTGGCGACAGAACAAAGCTGTCAGGTTGTATACAGACAGTGTTCCAACACACACACACACACACACACACACACACACACACACACACACACACACTGCGTGCAGTTTGAAGTTTAAGATATTTTTGCAAAAATAAACATCTAAGTAGTATTCGTGCAATTAAAACCACAAGCAAAAGTTTCTAGTCAATCCCAAGCCAAAAAAGCAGTATACTAAAAAGCACATTATTTTGGAAACAATTAAGTTGTACTTTAGTAGACTAAATAGAGTTAAAATGTAATTACTATTTAAACCATTCTAAGTACACTAAAGTGTATTAACATAGATGAAGTCATTTCATATTTCATAGACTGGAAGCTTTACAGCAAATCTATTACATTATTATTACTATACAATACTGTAGTTGTTATATTCAGTGATGTTATATGGGCGCATCACTCCATTATCTTCATAGATGTTACATGAGATACACCATTATCTTGTGTTATTCAGTCAAAACTAGCGTTGACTAGGCAGCTGAAAGTTATTTTACAGAGAATTAAAATGTACTTCTGTTTCCACTAAAACACCTAAAATTCAGCTGTCAAAACCCTTTAGAAGACAGACACACACACACACGCACTTGCACGCACGCGCACACGCACGCCTTTTGACTTGTTGGGTATAAAGACTTCCCTCCGACTTTGGAATTCTTTCATGTTGGACACTACTGCTGGGGGAGCCATTCAACCGTTGTGTGTGTGTGCGTGCGTGTGTGTGTGTGTGCGTGTGTGGACATTCCTGGGTTGACAAGCAGGAGGTCTTAGTAATGACTACCACATGTCAGACAGGACAGACGGAATGACCTAAAGACAGAGACCCAGACAAGAGACACAGAGAGAGACAGATACAGAGAGAGGGAGAGAGAGACAGACAGAAAGAGAGAAACAGAGAGACAGAAACAGAGAGAGAGAGAGAGAGAGAAAGACAAACAGACAGGAAGAGAGGGAGTGAGAGAGAGAGACAGACAGAGAGAAAGAGACAGAAACAGAGAGACAGGTACAGATACAGAGAGAGGGAGAGAGAAAGACAGACAGGAAGAGAGGGAGAGAGAGAGACAGATACAGATACAGAGAGACAGAGTGAGAGAGAAGACTAAACAATAATTGTCAATCAAAATACACAAGCTCCTGTGAAGTTCACATACACTATAACAAACCTGCCTCTCAAAAGTATTCATCCTCCCCAGACTTTTTAACATGCTTGTTACAGTAAGAAATCTAAATGGATTTAATCAGGAACTGTTTTTCCACTGATCCACAAAAACATTATTGCCAAAGTGACAAATAAAAACTGCATCCTCAATTAACTTGTACAAATAAACAACAGAAAATAATATAAGTATTCACCCCCTTTGATAGGACACACCAGAATGAGCAACCAATTGCCTTTAGAAGTCACATAATTAGTCGAATGGGTCCACCTGTGTTTGATTAAGGGGTTTCACATGACTTCAGGAAAATATGCCTGTCTCTGGGAGGTTCTACAGTTAGTACAATTCTTAACAAAAACATAATGAAGACAAAGGAACGTTCAAAGCAAATCCAGAATAACATTCTTCCAAAGCAGCAATCAGGGGTAGTATAAAAGAACATTTCCAAGGCATTGAATCTCCCCACAGTAAAGTCCATTATTAAGAAAGGGACAGAACATGGCACAACTGTGAATCTGTCAAGAACAGGCCGTCCTCAAAAACTGAGTATCCCGGCAAGAGGAGCACTAGACAAGATGCCTTTGGACACTATAAAGGAGTTACACTGTTCATACTGCAACAATAGCCCGTATGATTTACAAAAGTTGTGTTTATGCAAGAGTGGCAAAGAGAAAAAATCTCACATTAAATTTGGGTTAGAGTATGCCAGGAGGCATGTTGGAGAGTGAGACAATAATCTGGTGGAAAATAATCTATGGTCTGATAAAACCAAAATTTTATTTATTTTGGCCTCAACACTCTGTGCGGTTTGGCACAAGCCTAACACCGCACATCATCCTGAGAACACCATCCCTACTGTGGAGCATGGTGGTGGCAGCATCGTGCTATGGGGATACTTCTCTGCATCAGGACCTTAAAAGCTTGTGAAGATAGAGGGCATAATGGATTAAGTAAAGTACAGAGAAATCCTGGAAGAATATCCACTGAAGTCTACAAGATCAATCAATCAATTTATAAAGCCCTTTTTACATCAGCAGTTGTCACAAAGTGCTTTTACAAGACAACTGGCCTTAAACCCCAAGGAGCAAACAACAATAGTGTTGAATTTCAGTGGCTAGGAAAAACTCCATAAGAATGCCAACATTTTGAAAAAAACCTAGAGAGGGCCTAGGCTCAGAGGGGTGACCAGTCCTCTTCTGGCTGTGCCGGGTGAACATATTAAGAGAGACCTGGAACTTGGGAGAAGATTCATCTTTCAGCAGCCAAAGCCAGACTGGAGTGGCTTGCAACCAAAAAGTTCAATGTCCTGGAGTGTCCCAGTCAAAGCCGGACCTCATTTCAAAAGAGAATATGAGGAAAGAAATGAAAATTGCTGCCCCTCTAAGGTTCCCATCCAACTTGATGGACCTTGAGCAAATTTGCAAAGATGAATAGGCAAAATAATCCTCTGTCCAGATGTATAAAGCTGGTAGAGACTAAGGATGTCAGGATACCAGAAATGTAGTAGTCGATACCAATACCAGTGAAATACCACAATTCTCGATACCAATTGGATACCATGGTGAAAAACTAACAATAAATCCCATGTACTTCCACATACACTCCTTTAATAAAAACATTTGAACATTACATAAACTACAACAACGGCATGTAGCCTTCAAGTAATGAATAAGGAAAAACTATTAACATTACAAAAAAGACCATTGGCATGTAAGCTTCAAGTATTTAAAACAAACAGCACTGTGCTTAAAATACAATCAGCTATTTATGGCACAGCATTTCAATTGCAGTACCCAGCTGATAAATGTAAACACAGGCTATAGAATAGAATAAGTACAACACTGAACAGGCTTCAAGTATCAAGTCCAGCACTGGCATATAACCTTAAAATAAGAAAAGCACCTGACACAAGTCGAGGAACTGTATGAAATGTCCAGCTAAAACTATAATGCCGTATTTGTTTAAGTGAGTGTGACTAGTTTATTTATTCTGAGTTATTATAACCTCATTCAGAGGATATCCTTCAAATTGTAACATGTTTTTCTTAATTTACCAAAAAAGTGAATAAAAAAAACAAACTGTCCAAACCGATGTCACACCAGGATGCAATGAACCATCTGACGCACTAAGTTATAAACAACCTGGTCCCAGCCACGCCCACCTCCCAGAATTCCAGTCTAAACCAATGGCTATATAAGACAAAAATGGGATGAACACTTGTCTGTATAAAAGGAAGATTATAAACATTGCCCAGTTATTCTTCTGGAAGTCCTGAAAGGTATATGAGTACTCTGTTTAATGTAATCTATGTTTCAGAAAATCCAGAAATGTGAGTGGTGCTTCTACGAAATCAGACTAGGTTCTCTGTGTCCCTTCTTTTATATAATAACAAATATATTACAACAACACAGATTGTGGGGATTCCCTTGGCTTTGAATGTTCTCAGGCAGGTTTAGTTCATCAAGAGGACCACGGCTTTTAATGTTCTCAGGCAGGTTTAGTTCCTCAAGAAGACCAAGGCTTTTAATGTTCTCAGGCAGGTTTAGTTCCTCAAAAGGACCACAGCTTTGAATGTTCTCATGCAGGTCTTCTCTCTCAGGTAGCTTCATGTCTCTGACTAACAGCAGAGGTTTTCCTTTTCTGATAGCTTAATGTCAAAAACCTTTGCCAAACTCTCTCTTACACACACACACACACACACACACGCACACACACACACACACGCACACACACACGCACACACACACACACACACACACACGCACACACACACACACGCACTAGAAAACGATTGTCATCCAGTGCAAAGAGATTTAGAACATGTCTTTGGAACATAGAATGGGAATATTTACTATGTCTCTGATTGAGGTGGAATGCGTAGACCTGAAATTATTATTGCATGAAGGGTAGGATTTCTGGGGACCTGTCATACACCATTCCTGCAAATTAATCTAAATATTTAGGCCTACCAATTAATTTTAATGCAGGTCTAAGAGAAACACTAATGCAACATTCAGGATGGGATTAATTTACTGTATCTTTACACACTTCTAATTTTGAAAGGTGATAATACATTTAAAAGGTGAAAGTTAATTAGACTCCTGTAAAAACAGCTACTCCTAAAAAGATATGTTCTGGACTCAGTCTATTCAGTAGCTTCACAATGGCAATATCCTACCCACCACCAGACATTCCAGTACAACTGTTTGGCCAAAAGGGGTCGCAACTTGGTAGGGCTGGAGGAAAAAGCACATACAACTTTTCTGCCAGTAGAAGACAGTTTGGCCGTTACCTATGCTGGCCAATCCTCCCACCACGGGCTAGAATGTACAGCTCATCAGACTAAACCAGAGAGGGCAAACTGTCAGAGTTAAAGCCGTCATCACAATCCACAGACAGACCCTGGTTTCCAAATCCCCACCTCACTAAACCACATTCTCCGTTGTAAAATACAACACACTTTAAATTCCCGCCCCCCCCCCCCCCCGACACACACACGCACGCACAAACACACAGGAAGCGGCTTCAGTAGACTCACCCCGCACATAAATATCAGCCAAACTTAATTCACTTTCGTCAGCGCGACTGAATAGCCAGACACGACCACCGTGCAAGAGACAACGTGCGCAAGACTGACAACGCCCCTTTCATTGGCTGGGACCACACATTCTACTTAGTTTAAATAAAGTAACCACGTTCAGAGGAACCGACACATTCCACTCCTGTCACACTGTACACAATTTATCCCAACCAAATTCAAAGTAAACGTATTCAGACGTACAGAAATCCCCCTCTATACTTTTTCCGATTACGTTTTCAGCTACATGAATGGAAACACTTTATTTTGAAACTTTAACGCTTATGAATGAGGTTGCGAGCTACTCACGGAATGATCTCCAATAAGGGCGGTAAAGCTCAGAGACGTCGCGGGCCAGATGTGGGGTGAAGGAGAGAGACGGAGTGATGTAGCGCAAACGTGACGGTGGGTTTAGTAGGTCGTAGTAGTAAAACAAGTAGAGGTGCACGCCCCCGGCTCCCGGGGCGTGCACGCGCCTGGCTCGGGTTGGGTGTGGTCGGGAATTATATCCTGTTGTTGGGAGGAGCAGAGAGAAACTGGGGGAGGGAGAGAGGGAGACATTTGACACTTTTTTTCAGTGTAGGGGCAGCCAATCAAACTAAACGTTTAGTGACAACTTTGTCATTCAGGGGTGTGAAAAAACGGCGGATATGTTAGAATCGTCGTCCAAGTTAATTAACTTTGAGTCGTGGCTCAGTTCCTACTTTTAACGATTTTTGTATATTATCAAAATGTGGTAATCATCAGTTTCAATACTTTAATGATCTGGAAATACACAAAAAGAAGTACAATAGTAAAAAAAAAATAACATCAAATGAACACAATCAGTTGTACTAAAGTGATTTTGATAACTAAGCTAAAAGGGGGCAGAGAGGGAGATGGGGTATTTCATTGGAATTCGACTTGCAGGGTGAGAAGGAAAGGAAAGAGAGCCAGGGGCCAGCTATACAAGGAGAGGATTTACTGAAATAGGAAGCGGAGCAATATCCCCCACTCTCCTCTCAGTGCCTCTCTCCTTCCTTTCTCTCTAATTCTCTATGAGTCTGTCTCCTCTATCTCTGTCTTGTTCTCTCTTCCTTTCTCATCTCTCTCTCTTTGCCTCTCCTAATCTCTCTCCCTCTCTTTTTTCTCCCTCATTCTCCCCCTTGACATTTCTCCCACTCCTCCTCTCTTTATTCTCTGCAGCTGTTCTGCTGTCATCCTCTACAGCTGGTTATTCCATTAAGCCACATACTCGTTCTTACACACAAACTCACATACACACCATTATTTTAGACCTGGAAGTTTTCATTGGCAGTTTCCTGTGCTTCTCCCTTAGTCTGCCTCTCCTCTGTCTCTCCTCTGTCTCTCTTTCCTCTCCTCTGTCTCTCTTTCCTCTCCTCTGTCTTTTTCCTCTCCTCTCTCCTCCATCTCCCTCTTCTGTCCTCTGTCTCCCGTTATCTTTCCACCCTCTTCTTTCTTTCTGTCTCCTCTCTTCCTTTTTTCTCCCTCTCCTCTCTCCCCCTTTTCCCTCTCTCGTTTGCTTTCTAACTTTTAAAACCCGGTCACCTCTCTTCTGCTAGATGACTGAGTGTCTCAGTCTGACCTCCTGAGGGGAGTATGGCAACTGAATCTGTCTGCAACCTCTGGGACAGAGACAGTCCATAGACTTTACACAGTAATACTATTGACAGTCCATAGACTGTATACAGTAATACTATTGACAGTCCATAGACTTTACACAGTAATACTATTGACAGTCCATAGACTGTATACAGTAATACTATTGACAGTCCATAGACTGTATACAGTAATACTATTGACAGTCCATAGACTTTACACAGTAATACTATTGACAGTCCATAGACTGTATACAGTAATACTATTGACAGTCCATAGACTGTATACAGTAATACTATTGACAGTCCATAGACTGTGTACGGTATTACTATTGACAGTCCATATACTGTATACAGTAATACTACTGACAGTCCATAGACTGTATACAGTAATACTATTGACAGTCCATAGACTGAATACGTTAATAATATTGACAGTCTATAGACTGCATACGGTAATAATATTGACAGTCTATAGACTGCATACGGTAATACTATTGACAGTCTATAGACTGCATACGGTAATAATATTGACAGTCCATAGACTGAATACGTTAATAATATTGACAGTCTATAGACTGCATACGGTAATAATATTGACAGTCTATAGACTGCATACGGTAATACTATTGACAGTCTATAGACTGCATACGGTAATAATATTGACAGTCTATAGACTGCATACGGTAATAATATTAACAGTCTATAGACTGCATACGGTAATAATATTTACAGTCAATAGACTGCATACAGTAATCATAGTATTAAGTACTAAAAAAACTAAAGTTCAGCTCACAAATTATTGTAATGATTTAAACATGCATTCTGAGATATTTGTGAAAAGCAAAGTTTACATTAGCATTTTAGGCTGGATGTGTAATATTGTGTTTATATGTGAATAATAATATACAGTTTGTAGAATTGGCGCCATACCTCAGTTATGCGCGTTAGCACATACATGACCCCTTCTCAGGGCCCATGTTATCTAGCACCACTTGTACAACCAGTCACCGAAGCACCTTATCTTTAAGCAGTTGGGGTTGCCAGGTGGCGAGGCAATCTAATTTAATATCATTACGTTTTACATTTTGGTCATTTAGTTTTAAATGCTCATACATTTAGATGTGCGTACATTTTAACAGAGCTAGGTGAAACAATCAGACAGTTTAGTATTAAGTACATTCTACTTAGAATGAATTAGTTATTGGCAAAAGGTCAGTGCTGGAAAGAAGTATACAAGTAAACATAAAATGTTGACAAAGACAACAGACGAGTGGTGGCAGTGGAACTATTATAAGTACTGTGTGAAGATGTGTGTTTTCATCTATTTGAAGTACTGTGTGAAGATGTGTGTTTTCATCTATTTGAAGTACTGTGTGAAGATGTGTGTTTTCCTCTACATGAATGCAGCTGCCACTTCATTGAAGCTGCTGTATGCAGTTTGATTTGCTGCAGCTTCAGTCTCCCTTCAATGTTCCCTCTGTCATTTACAGGCATGTTTCCTAACTGTGGTTAACAAAACAATTAGCAAAAACACCCTGGTCAAATGCTTGAAAATATTCCCAGAAAGACCTGGCGAAACCTATTATACCTGTATTCATAGTATTCAATAGATGAATTGTGCTGTGATGAAACCGATGAAAAAATTCTGCAGACAATGTGTTTTCTTCCCAATCTCTCTTTTTTTAATCAGAGATTGCATTTTATTTGTTGTGTTCAACAACAGCTGGCAAAAGTTGTGTAAACGGGAAGCAATTTCCCATAATTCTTCACTTTCTGACGGTAGCCAGGCACCGGGTCTGCCAATGTCACCGTGCAACACTCCTCTCGAATCCCTCACCCCATCCATCTCTTCCTCCCCCTTTTCCTCTCCTTCTATCATCCCTCCCTTGTCTTTCTCTTTGTTCTCCAGCCTCCTCTGCTCTCTTTATTCTCCTATCCCCTCCTTCTCCCTCCTCTGCCTCCTCCGCCTCCTCTACCTCCTCCGCTGATAGTATAGCATTCTGGGACATCCCTAAATGTCCTGTAAACCCCTAAACAAACGTACAGCTTTCACAAAAACACACAATCCAAGGACACCACTGTCTTTATTCCTCTCTCGCCTCCCTCCTCCCCTCATCACTCCTATGTAATAACCAGTTGAGTTGAGTTCAGTAGAAGTTCAGATTAAAAGGAGTTTAACGTGGAGCCAGCCCCAAAGGTCCTCTTATCTGTTTCCTGCTAATAAAGGTTGTATTCCCTGGATCTGTACCCACTGACCATCTGTCTGCCTGTTTGTCTGTTAGCATGTTTGTCTGACTGTACATTTACACACACACACATACACACACACACACACACGTCCCAGACAGGAAGTCCTCCCCTCCCACTCACCTTGTTCCTGTTTCCCCTACACTGAGCTTTAGGAAACTGTGTGTGTGTCTGTCTGTCTGTCTGTCTGTCTCTGTGTGTGTGTGTGTCTGTCTGTCTGTCTGTGTGTGTCTGTCTGTCTTTGTGTGTGTGTGTGTGTGTGTGTGTGTGTGTCTGTCTGTCTGTCTGTCTCCGAGTGTGTGTCTGTGTGTGTGTCTGTCTGTCTGTGTGTGTGTGTGTCTGTCTGTCTGTCTCTGTGTGTGTGTGTGTGTGTCTGTCTGTGTGTGTGTTTGTCTGTCTGTGTGTGTGTGTGTCTGTGTGTGTGTGTGTGTCTGTCTGTCTGTCTGTCTGTGTGTGTGTGTGTGTCTGTCTGTCTGTGTGTGTCTGTCTGTCTGTCTGTCTGTCTGTGTGTGTGTGTGTGTGTGTCTGTCGGTGTGTGTGCCCTTTCCATTTAATTTGCATTTTCAGTTTTTCCATCATTTGTTTAATTTGACCCTCCCTGGGGACGCTGCAAAATCTTCCTAACACTTTCTCCCTCTCCCTTCCTCTCCAGATTCCTCTCACACTCATTCTCTTTTAACTACAGTCTCTCTGCACATTCAGAGGGAATTTGTTGAGGGGAGATGTGTTGTCATCAAGGGAAATGTGTTGAGGTGAGAGATGTGTTGAGGGGTGAGGGGAGATGTGTTGAGGTGAGATGTGTTCAGGAGGGAAGATGTTTTGAGGTGAGGGGAAATGTGTTGAGGTGAGAGGAGATGTGTTGAGGGGAGGGGAGATGTTGAGGTGAGATGTGTTCAGATAACAGATGTGTTGAGGTGAGAGGAGATGTGTTGAGGGGAGGGGAGATGTTGAGGTGAGATGTGTTCAGATAACAGATGTGTTGAGGTGAGATGAGAGGTGTTCAGGTAAGAGGAGATGTGTTTAGGGGAGGTGTGTTGAGGGAAGAGGAGATGTGTTCAGATGAGAGGAGATGTGTTGAGGTTAGACGAGATGTGTTCAGATGAGAAGAGATGTGTTGGGGGATGGGAGATGTGTTCAGGTGAAAAATATTTGCATTAGAGCTATCTACTCAGAAGGCTATTCTCAACTCCACTTAGAAGTACATTCTCTCTTTGATACAGTGTTGGCATCTGATGTGCTAGTTAGAACCAATCTAGTAGTTTCTAATTGCTCTCAATTTCTGGGTTGATCTGTGAATTTTTGTATCAAGTGGTCTTTGTTGTTTTCTGAGATCTCTGCCAGGCTGTGGTGTCTGCCAGGCATGGTTCAGACAGCTCTCAATTTAGAAAGGCAGGTTTATTTGAATAGCACATACACAGGTGCAATTCAAAGTACTTTACATATTTAGGCCAAAAAGAAAGAAAAGAAAAACTGGCATACTGTAAATCAGTTTAGAATAAAAGACAAGGCATGAAGAAAAAATATGTGAGAGGACTAAAAGATTATTAAATGATGAACAAAATGCAGTAGGTTTTTAGCCTATATTTAAAAATGGTCAATGTTGGAGAAAGTCTAAACACTGCATAATGTCTGAACACTGCATCAGCAGCCTTTGTCCTTCCTCTGGGAACAGTTATCAGACTAGAACCCAATGTCCTGAGGGTTCTAGAGGGTTTATACTGAGAATGTTTGAGATGTGAGTTGCACTGAACCACTGAATGGTTTTTAGACTAGTAGCAATATCGCAAAATCTATTCTGAGATACAGGGAGCCAGTGCAGAGACCTAAGAATTGGTGTAATGTGTTCAGCTTTCTTAGTTGTTCTTTGAACTTGTTCTGCAAAGTTATTTAATGAAGGGAAGAGAGGAAGGTTAGAGAGGAATGTACTTACATCTGTTCTGTAGTGACCCATTGTTGTCTTGTGTTAAAAGAAAAGCCTTTGTCTGCTCTTTGAAATGTGTGCATTTTCACTGAACATGAATTGAACCAAAAATACAAATTGTAAATCTTCATATTGAGATGACTTATCTTTTTAACCACATGAATAGGTTTTAACTCATTTATTAGCAACACTGCTAATATGTATTGTGAACTGCTAAAGTGCAACTGTGTGTCACTACGCTCTGTAGTATTTCACTACACTTCCTCAATTTGTCCACTTGTAAGTAGAGTAAGAGTACAGCTGTTATACCCAGTGGCATTATGGGTATGGTAAGGAGGTGGGATTTGCTGTTGTTTGTGAGTGAAGAAAAGGTCCTGTATTTATATAACAGATATATATAATAATATATACAATAACGTCCTGTATTTTGGAAACGTTAGAACATGATTCAGATGTTTGTTTTATGTTTGTTTGCTTAGCCCTGTGATGTCGACTGCTTCAATGGATTATGTATGAAGTCATTCCTTGGCAGCGTATAAAACATACAACTGGGATTTGACCTCGGAACAGCAGGTAAGTATTCTGGCCCTGGAGCTAACAAGTGGGGTCCCCTGAGCCATCCCGTCTGGAAGTACAGCCAAGAAAGGCAACACTCTTCGAAGGAATGGGTAGAAATATGTCTGTATTAATATAGTATTTAATATAGCAATATGTATATGAAATCAACACCCCTGTCTGAACAACATTTTCTCAACATCCCTGTCTCAACACCCCTGTCTCAACACCCCTGTCTGAACACCCCTGTCTGAACACCCCTGTCTCAACACCCCTGTCTGAACACCCCTGTCTGAACACCCCTGTCTCAACACCCCTGTCTGAACACCCCTGTCTCAACACTCCAATCTCAACACCCCTGTCTGAACACCCCTGTCTCAACACCCCTGTCTGAACACCCCTGTCTCAACACTCCAATCTCAACACCCCTGTCTGAACACCCCTGTCTCAACACCCCTGTCTGAACACCCCTGTCTCAACACCCCTGTCTGAACCCCCCTGTCTGAAAACCCCTGTCTGAACACCCTTGTTTGAACACCCCTGTCTGAACACCCCTGTCTCAACACCCCTGTCTGAACACCCCTGTCTGAACACCCCTGTCTCAACACCCCTGTCTGAACACCCCTGTCTGAACACCCCTGTCTCAACACCCCTGTCTGAACACCCCTGTCTCAACACTCCAATCTCAACACCCCTGTCTGAACACCCCTGTCTCAACACCCCTGTCTGAACACCCCTGTCTCAACACTCCAATCTCAACACCCCTGTCTGAACACCCCTGTCTCAACACCCCTGTCTGAACACCCCTGTCTCAACACCCCTGTCTGAACCCCCCTGTCTGAAAACCCCTGTCTGAACACCCTTGTTTGAACACCCCTGTCTGAACACCCCTGTCTCAACACCCCTGTCTGAACACCCCTGTCTGAAAACCCCTGTCTGAACACCCTTGTTTGAACACCCCTGTCTGAACACCCCTGTCTCAGCACCACGTCTAACTTATCTCAACCTGTCTCACTACTCTCTGTAAAGTAAGGTTTGAAAGTATATGCCTTTGACTGCACTTCCTTTATTTACCCACATTAATAGATTAGACAAACATACGTTGGCTTTTAAGCACTAAGCTCACGGTCCCTCCCTGCATTAGCACCATTTAGCACCACTTTGTCCCATTGTTTATTTTACTACACTTCTTTACTGATTAAATAGGTAAAATACATTTGCCAATACTTGGGATTTACCCAGATTGATCAGAAATTCTAAATTGTGTTACATATATATTGAGGAGTGCAGAGAGATTTTTAAACAGGGCAGGGGACAGGGAAAAGGGCAGTCCTAATAACTACAAGGATTTACAATGGAGAAGGAGAACTGACCCTACTCCCCCAGCACAATAATATAGTCATGTAAGACCTTGGGGTTGAGACAGGGGGGACCAGTGACACTGTGGCCCTACCTGGGGGAGACCCCCGACAGGGCCCAACAGGCAGGAAATCAATCCACCCACATTGCCAAGCATCAACCAAAGGGACACCCACCAACCACAACCACCCTGAATGAGGGCCGAGTATTGACAGCAGAGTTCAACCCAGTTGTATGATGGGCTCAACAGAGAGACAACAACAAGTCAGTGACTCCGCCCCCAAATGGCATTGAAGGGAGGGCATCCCAGTGGCGATGAGAGCATACAGAAAATGTCCAGGTATTATCAGTATAATGTATGTCCAGGTCAAAAACATACAGAAAATGTCCAGGTATTATCAGTATAATGTATGTCCAGGTATTATCAGTATAATGTATGTCCAGGTATTATCAGTATAATGTATGTCCAGGTATTATCAGTATAATGTATGTCCAGGTATTATCAGTATAATGTATGTCCAGGTATTATCAGTATAATGTATGTCCAGGTATTATCAGTATAATGTATGTCCAGGTATTATCAGTATAATGTATGTCCAGGTATTATCAGTATAATGTATGTACAGACGAGATAAATAGTTGTAAATGGCATTCTGAATGTGCAATCGAGGCAAATTGAAGAAGTAGGGTGGCATGTGCAACTGAAATGCAGGGATAGCTGCAATGAGGTTCCCGAGGTAGACATGTGTAAGTGACAATTGAAAATGCAAGTACAGTGGCACTTCTGAATGTGTAATGAGGATACATTTAGGTGTAAGTTTAAAGTGCAAGTCGGCATGTCCAAATGAAATACAGGAATAGCAGCAATGACACGTGAACTAAAAACCTTATCAAACTTGTAAGGCAGTGACAGAGTCCAGAAGTACAAAGTGTGGGCATAGTTAGTGATGGAAAGTCACAGAGTTCAGCAGGGTTACAGCATATGGAAAGAAACTGTTCCTGGGCCTGCTGGTGCCAGAACACAGAAACCTGCACCGCCTGCCTGATGGGAAAAGTTTGTGTCATGGAGGTGAAGGGTCCCTGATGATGCTGCGCAAACACTGCTTGCCCTGGAGGTCTACAATGGCTGGAAGCTGGGTACCCTTGATGTGCTGGAGGTCTATGATGGCTGGAAGCTGGGTACCAGTGATGTGCTGGAGGTCTATGATGGCTGGAAGCTGGGTACCAGTGATGTGCTGGAGGTCTACAATGGCTGGAAGCTGGGTACCAGTGATGTGCTGGAGGTCTATGATGGCTGGGAGCTGGGTACCAGTGATGTGCTGGAGGTCTATGATGGCTGGAAGCTGGGTACCAGTGATGTGCTGGAGGTCTATGATGGCTGGAAGCTGGGTACCAGTGATGTGCTGGAGGTCTATGATGGCCGGGAGTTGGGTACCAATGATGTGCTGGAGGTCTATGATGGCTGGAAGCTGGGTACCAGTGATGTGCTGGAGGTCTATGATGGCTGGAAGCTGGGTACCAGTGATGTGCTGGAGGTCTATGATGGCTGGAAGCTGGGTACCAGTGATGTGCTGGAGGTCTATGATGGCCGGAAGCAGGGTACCAGTGATGTGCTGGAGGTCTATGATGGCTGGGAGCTGGGAACCAGTGATGTGCTGGAGGTCTATGATGGCTGGGAGCTGGGAACCAGTGATGTGCTGGGTGGTTTTCACCGCCCTTTGCAGGGACTTCCAGTCGGCTACAGAAAAACCACCAAACCACTCTGTGGCGCCGTTTGTCAGAATGCTATCGATTGTGCAGCGGTAGAAGTTCACAAGGATCTTGGAAGACAGACAGGTCTTCCTCAGCCCCCTCAAGAAGAACAGGCATTGCCACGCTGAGGTGTTGAGGGACCAGGAGAGGTCCTTGGAATTTGAAATTCGAATTTGAAGCTGGACACACGCTCCACCTCAGTGCCATCGATGAGATCTGGGGCATGACTGCAGCCTCTAGATATCCTGTAATCCTTGGTTATCTTTGCATTTTTAACTATGTATATATATATATATATATATATTAATATACACTCACCTAAAGGGTTATTAGGAACACCTGTTCAATTTCTCATTAATGCAATTATCTAATCAACCAATCACAGGGCAGTTGCTTCAATGCATTTAGGGGTGTGGTCCTGGTCAAGACAATCTCCTGAACTCCAAACTGAATGTCAGAATGGGAAAGAAAGGTGATTTAAGCAATTTTGAGCGTGGCATGGTTGTTGGTGCCAGACGGGCCGGTCTGAGTATTTCACAATCTGCTCAGTTACTAGGATTTTCACGCACAACCATTTCTAGGGTTTACAAAGAATGGTGTGAAAAGGGAAAAACATCCAGTATGCGGCAGTCCTGTGGGCAAAAATGCCTTGTTAATGCTAGAGGTCAGAGGAGAATGGGCCGACTGATTCAAGCTGATAGAAGAGCAACATTGACTGAAATAACTACTCGTTACAACCGAGGTATGCAGCAAAGCAAGAAAATCAATCAAGCCTTGTTACAAGTGTGCAGGCTGGTGGGGGTGTGTAATGGTGTGGGGGATGTTTTCTTGGCACACTTTAGGCCCCTTAGTGCCAATTGGGCATCCTTTAAATGCCACGGCCTACCTGAGCATTGTTTCTGACCATGTCCATCCCTTTATGACCACCATGTACCCATCCTCTGATGGCTACTTCCAGCAGGATAATGCACCATGTCACAAAGCTCGAATCATTTCAAATTGGTTTCTTGAACATGACAATGAGTTCACTGTACTGAAATGGCCCTCACAGTCACCAGATCTCAACCCAATAGAGCATCTTTGGGATGTGGTGGAACGGGAGCTTCGTGCCCTGGATGTGCATCCCACAAATCTCCATCAACTGCAAGATGCTATCCTATCAATATGAATCAATGCCATGTAGAATTAAGGCAGTTCTGAAGGCTCAAACACAGTATTAGTATGGTGTTCCTAATAATCCTTTAGGTGAGTGTATATGCATATATATAGATAAGGATTATATATTTTTTTGCCCGGCTAGCTGGCCAGTTGACTATTTATAGTTACTGTTGATACCGGCTGGCTAGCCACCTGACGCAAGTATAAGCAACTACTTAATTTTAACGTTTAACTACCAATTTTCCAAAAGTGTGGGATTTTAGTTTTGGGTCTCTAAGAAGGAGTGGAACTCACAACCAGTAGCTGATAGACATGCTGAGCCCTGCTTCACCTAGACATGCCGAACCCTGCTTCACCTAGACATGCCGAACCCTGCTTCACCTAGACATGCCGAACCCTGCTTCACCTAGACATGCCGAGCCCTGCTTCACCTAGACATGCCGAACCCTGCTTCACCTAGACATGCTGAGCCCTGCTTCACCTAGACATGCCGAACCCTGCTTCACCTAGACATGCCGAACCCTGCTTCACCGAGACATGCTGAACCCTGCTTCACCGAGACATGCCGAACCCTGCTTCACCTAGACATGCTGAGCCCTGCTTCACTTTGACATGCCGAGCCCTGCTTCACATAGACATGCCGAGCCCTGCTTCACATAGACATGCCAAACCCTGCTTCACCGAGACATGCCGAACCCTGCTTCACGCTGAGCCACGTGGGTCATTGCACTCAGAGTTCCTGCAGTGGCTCGCTGCTTCACCTAGACATGCCGAGCCCTGCTTCACCGAGACATGCCGAACCCTGGTTCACCGAGACATGCCGAACCCTGCTTCACCTAGACATGCCGAACCCTGCTTCACCTAGACATGCTGAGCCCTGCTTCACTTTGACATGCCGAGCCCTGCTTCACCTAGACATGCCGAGCCCTGCCTTACCGAGACATGCCGAACCCTGCTTCACCGAGACATGCCGAACCCTGCTTCACCTAGACATGCTGAACCCTGCTTCACCTAGACATGCCGAACCTTGCTTCACCTAGACATGCCGAACCGTGCTTCACCTAGACATGCCGAACCCGGCTTCACCTAGACATGCCGAGCCCTGCTTCACCTGGACATGCCGAACCCTGCTTCACCTAGACATGCCGAGCTCTGCTTCACCGAGACATGCTGAACCCTGCTTCACCTAGACATGCTGAGCCCTGCTTCACTTTGACATGCCGAGCCCTGCTTCACATAGACATGCCGAACCCTGCTTCATCGAGACATGCCGAACCCTGCTTCATGCTGAGCCACGAGGGTCATTGCACTCAGAGTTCCTACAGCGGCTCGCTGAGCAAGCGTGCAAGACGCATTTAGTGCTGCAGTTCTGTGTCTCAAATATTTCCCGTAACAGCTTGACCATTACCTTCTTAAGGGTCAGAGTGGTTAGGTGTGCTTGCCAGTGGAACGTTGCATCGGTATCTGTCAGGCCACAATAATTTGGCGCCCACCGCAGGTACACGACGAAAATAGCTTAATTTATCTATTACACCCGGACCAGGGAGAAAGGAGACAGCCGGTGGACGGGTTGAAACAGGAAACAAAGTGATAATTAGGGATTAAGGAATCCCTGGGGTTTAAGAAACGTAACACCTGGTTTACAAAGTCCCTAGTAACTGCATGTAATTTAGACTAGTGATGTAAGGACCAGCAGACTCACTGGCTGGAATACAAACACGTTCTGAATTAGGGATCCACTGTCCATGGGTCTGATTGGACCAATCCCAGTGCCAGGATATCTATCAGGATACAGGACGGAAAAGGGAAATATCTATCATGATTCAGGACGGAGTAGGGAAATATCTATCATGATTGAGGACGGAGTAGGGAAATGTCTATCAGGATACAGGACGGAATAGGGAAATGTCTATCAGGATACAGGACGGAATAGGGAAATGTCTATCAGGATACAGGACGGAATAGGGAAATGTCTATCAGGATACAGGACGGAAAAGGGAAATGTCTATCAGGATACAGGACGGAATAGGGAAATGTCTATCACACATTTACGAGAACATGTTTTTGTCATTATGTGGTATTGCATGTAGACTAATGGCAAAAAAAATCATAAATATTATCAATTAGAAAGTAAGTCTGAAACTCAACAACATGTGGAGGTATGTGGGGTATGAATACTGTAGAATACAGCTGAATGGTTGAGGGTCACCATCAGGAGAGCCTTGAAGAACACTTCTCTGTGACCCGGGCCGGGGGGGCTGACTTCTATCTGTGGGAATGTTGGTGGCAGGAGATCAGGTTTAACAGCTATAAATACTGTAGTGCATCCAGATTGGACAGCGTAACACAGAGGTCTGATCATCAGTACCAGATCATAACTGTCATCTAACATAAAAACACTTGTGTGTGTGTGACTGTGTGTGTGATTGTGTGTGTGACCGTGTGTGTGCGTTCCTGATTGTATGTGTGTGTTATCAATGAAGCTTTGACAAAACGTTCAAATTTACATTAGATGAGACAGACAGATATGGACACGCACACACGAATATTACCTTCACATACACACACACACACACACACACACATATACAGAAGACAGAGAGTAGTTTGCATGCTTTTGGTTGGTTGTCGTTGTTAACAAGTGATGCATGTCATCTCTTGGCTCACAATGTGCCTTTGTTACAACGAGGAGCTGCAGGCTGCACCTTCCAAAATGTTTCCAAGTGTATTAAAAACTAATGTCCACACAACTTAGCGACATGAATGCAATTTTGGCAAATTAATATGAAACATGTTAATGTAAGTAATGCAAAACTGACAGTGCAGCTCAATTCCTTACAGTCATTATATCTCACTTAACATTGTGTTAAAGCCAAACTGTCTGACCTCTCATCCCATCACACTGAGGTTCATGTCCTTCCTGATGTTTTAATACAACAGTCTACCAGTGAACTCTATGGCAGTCCTCAGACACTGCTCACACTCAACGACACACACACACACTCACAGACACACACACACACACAAACACTATACACATACACACACACACACACCCTTATTTTTTCATCTTTACTAGGGGTGCCAATAATTGTGGAGGGCACTGGATATGTCTTATCTGTATGTCTCCATTCTCTATATACAGTATCGCAAAAAAAGTGAATACACCCCTCACTTGTATAACAGTGTAAATTTGCTGTCCCCTCAAAATAACTCAACACACAGCCATTAATGTCTAAACCGCTGACAACAAAAGTGAGTACAAATTGGGCCCAATTTGGACATTTTCACTTAGGGGTGTACTTACTTTTGTAAGCTCTAGTTGTTCCATTGTAGCAAAGTGTCATTTCTTCAGTGTTGTCACATGAAAAGATATAATCAAATATTTGCAAAAATGTGAGGGATATACTCACTTTTGTGAGATACTGTATATTCTGTCTTTATGTTGCTATATCTCTCTTCTCTATATATATCGTTACTCTACTTTCAGTATTTCTCTTCTCTCTGTATCTTCTCTCTTTATATATCTGTCGTCTTTGTCTTCTCTTTAAAAATCTCTCTTCTTTATTTACATCTCTTCTCTCTGTATCTTCTCTCTTTATATATCTGTCGTCTTTGTCTTCTCTTTAAAAATCTCTCTTCTTTATTTATATCTCTTCTCTCTCTTCTCTGTATACATTCCTTTTTAATTGATCCTTTCTTCTCTGTTTTCTATATACCTTTCTTCTCTCTATATATCTCTGTTGTCTATCTCTCTTCTCATTATATATCTCTCTTCTCTATACATATATCTCTGTTGTCTGTCTTTCTTCTCATTATATATCTCTTCTCTCTATATATCTCTGTTGTCTATCTCTCTTCTCATTATTTCTCTTCTCTCTATATATCTCTGTTGTCTATCTCTCTTCTCATTATATATCTCTCTTCTCTCTATATATCTCTGTTGTCTATCTCTCTTCTCATTATATATATCTCTTCTCTCTATATATCTGTTGTCTATCTCTCTTCTCATTATATATATCTCTTCTCTCTATATATCTGTTGTCTATCTCTCTTCTCTCTATATATCTGTTGTCTATCTCTCTTCTCATTATATATCTCTCTTCTCTCTCTCTCTCTCTCTCTCTCTCTCTCTCTCTCTCTATATATATATATATATATATATATATATATATATATATATATATGTTGTCTATCTCTCTTCTCTCTATATATCTGTTGTCTATCTCTCTTCTCATTATATATCTCTCTTCTCTCTGTAACTCTTCACTTCACATCTTTCTTCTCTCTCTCTTCTCTGTGTGTATCTTTCTTCTCCCTCTTTTTCCTCTCTGCTGTCACACAGTGCTCACACTGCACAAGACATCATTATCCCTAACCAATTCAGAGGATTGTCAGTGTTTGACTGTGAGGAGACACAGTGTGCTGAGCTGGTCAACTAGTGCAGAGCTTCTGTATTCTTTGCCAAAGCAGCCCAAGCTACCTGTTTATTTCCTCCATTCTCTAGCAGTAAGTATGAGTTCCGAATTCATCATGGGTATGAAGGAAACTGGCACTGAAATGCCAGTGGGAGACTGTCCATAGGATCTTCTCTGACAGCTTTCCAGTACAAGACCATCGTCAAACCGCAATGGGTTAGAATCTTTGAAATCCATTTGGATGACCTCTGACCCAGACAAGCTGTAAATTATCCTGGGGATTTCAGAGAGTCTGAACGGGTAATCCAAGATCCACAACAGTTATTTGCATGTTTTGGAAAAAGAATGAGGTTTCCTCAATTAAATTATGGTTCAACAAATTGCAAACAACCTAATTATAGAGCTAATTTGTGCTGAGTAACATTTGAACAACATTTGATAAGATCTGGCAGCCACTATCCATGTAAAAATCACAAGCATGTTAAACAGGTATCCTTGTCCTAATGACAGCCCAGCTACCTAATGTCATTAGACCTTTTTCCTTCTCTTGCTATTTATCAATTGGCAGTTTCACAGTGGCTCTCTATCTGGATCATGGAATTACTGAAGATGTGAAACGTGCGCGGAAAGCCAAGCAGAGTGCCTCATGACGGTTTGTGTTCCACAAGAGAAGTTATGAGATATCTATATCTAACCTTGACATTTGAACCCTGGCATTAGAACCCTGACATTGGAACCCTAACATTGGAAACCTGGAATAAGAATCTTGGCATTGGATCCCTGGCATTGGATCCCTGGCATTAGTACACTGATATTGGAACCCTGGCATTGGAACCTTGGCATTAGAACACTGACACTGGAACCCTGGCATTAGAACACTGACATTAGAACCCTGGCATTGGAACCCAGACATTGGAATATTATAATATGTTTGATGTGGCTTCTCAAATATTTTAATGAAACTGGGCAACATTGTTTTAAAGGTTTCTTTAGAGAGAAAACCTTTGACACAACCTTGTGATCTATCACAACCTTTATTCCCTTACAACCTCATTTTCACTTTAATACAGTCAGTTATCAGTTGAGGTGCTCTGAGCAGTTCAAATACAACCTCATTTTCATTTTAATACAGTCAGTTATCAGTTGAGGTGCTCTGAACAGTTCAAATACAACCTCATTTTCCCTTTAAAACGGTCAGTTATCAGTTGAGGTGCTCTGAACAGTTCAAATACAACCTCATTTTCCCTTTAAAACGGTCAGTTATCAGTTGAGGTGCTCTGAACAGTTCAAATACAACCTCATTTTCCCTTTAAAACGGTCAGTTATCAGCTGAGTTGCTCTGAGCAGTTCAAATACAACCTCATTTTCCCTTTAAAATGGTCAGTTATCAGCTGAGTTGCTCTGAGCAGTTCAAATACAACCTCATTTTCCCTTTAAAACGGTCAGTTATCAGCTGAGTTGCTCTGAGCAGTTCAGGGAACGGTTCAGTCCCTCATGACGTCACACACACATTCCACAAAGTCAGCGAACAGCTTTGACCGATGCCTTCTTCGCACAAACACACACACACACACACACACATCTTTTAACCGTGTTAAAGTGCCAACCACAGATATGTACTTCTTGTATCGCTACGATTAATTTACAAACCTGTTGTTTCTCCTCTGTCACTCTCTCCCTCCCTCTTAATAACCTCCCTCACTCTCACCTTCCCTCCCTGTTTCTCATTCCCTACCTTACCCTGTCTGTTCTCCCTGCCTGTCTGTTCTCCCTGCCTGTCGGTTCTCCCTGCCTGTCTGTTCTCCCTGCCTGTCTGTTCTCCCTGCCTGTCTGTTCTCCCTGCCTGTCTGTCTGTTAATCCCAGCAGACAGTGGGGGATAATGAGGCCCCAAACAGAAGCTTTGTGGTGTGTTAGTGTGCGTACGTGCATGTGTGTGTGTGATTTTCGTTAATCTCAGTAATGACTACTCATGCAGCCCTGGCTTAACTTTATGCTGAGCACCTCTGACACATAACCAACCTGCTGAGTGTGTAATTGTGTATGCGTGAGTGAGTCTGTGTGTGAGAGTGTGTGTACGTGAGAGTCTGTGTGTGAAAGTATGTGTGAATTTCTGAGTGAGATTAAGTATGAATGTGTCTATGATTGTGTACCTGGGCGTGCACACCTGTTACCTTGGACTGACACCTGTTAACCTGCACTGACACACCAGTTACCCTGGACTGACTACCCTGTTATCCTGGACTGACACCTGTTACCCTGGACTGACACACCTGTTACCCTGGACTGACACCAGTTACCCTGGACTGACACCCCTGTTACCCTGGACTGACACACCTGTTACCATGGACTGACACACCTGTTACCATGGACTGACACACCTGTTACCCTAGACTGACACACCTGTTACCCTGGACTGACCTAGACTGACACACCAGTTACCCTGGACTGACACACCTGTTACCCTGGACTGACACACCTGTTACCATGGACTGATACACATGTTACCCTGGACTGACACACCTGTTACCCTGGACTGACACACCTGTTACCCTGGACTGACACCCCTGTTAGCCCGGACTGACACACCTGTTACCCTGGACTGACACACCTGTTACCATGGACTGATACACATGTTACCCTGGACTGACACACCTGTTACCCTGGACTGACACACCTGTTACCCTGGACTGACACCCCTGTTAGCCCGGACTGACACACCTGTTACCCTGGACTGACACACCTGTTACCATGGACTGATACACATGTTACCCTGGACTGACACACCTGTTACCCTGGACTGACACACCTGTTACCCTGGACTGACACCCCTGTTAGCCCGGACTGACACACCTGTTACCCTGGACTGACACACCTGTTACCCTGGACTGACACACCTGTTATGTTATACTAACACATCTGTTACACTAGACCAGGGGTGGGCAATATTTTTCACTGGGGGGCCACACTGAAAATGCTAGAGAGCATTGTGGGCCAGATTACTTTTTTAACCAACATGCCTAAAAAACTCTGTTAACTTGCATATTATATTTGTGCATATTTATTTTCCATGCAACACTGTTTTCATAATTGAACTTACTTTAACAATGTATTTTTAAAATTATTTTCGGTTAAGAACTTTTATTATGGCAGTTGGCGTTCATGAGAGGAGGAGTTAGGGGTGCGTTCATGAGAGGAGGAGTTAGGGGTGCGTTCATGAGAGGAGGAGTTAGGGGTGTGTTCATGAGAGGAGGAGTTAGGGGTGTGTTCATGAGAGGAGGAGTTAGGGGTGCATTCATGAGAGGAGGAGTTAGGGGTGCGTTCATGTGCCGTGGAGCGAGGGGTGCGTTCATGAGAGGAGGAGTTAGGGGTGCGTTCATGTGCCGTGGAGCGAGGGGTGCGTTCATGAGAGGAGGAGTTAGGGGTGCATTCATGAGAGGAGGAGTTTGGGGTGCGTTCATGTGCCGTGGAGCGAGGGGTGCGTTCATGAGAGGAGGAGCGCGGAAGCGGGTCTACGTCGGCAGAGGATGTCACAGTTTGCCTTGAAACGTAACTTTCAACTCAACAGTTATTTAGGTATAATAGTTATTAGGGCAGACAGTCTATGAAATAACTTCTGAAGATTTTCACTCAAAGCAAATGTTGGTATAATTGCCGTCATCTAACAGTATATTGTTTGTGCTACGTGCTTTTAACCACAGCAATTCCAGCAGCCCAGACCCAAGAAATCAACTTTTAAGGCTACTCACTCAATATGAACAGGAAAGCCTCGTATGGGCGTTGACAAGTGAGGTGAAGTCAGGAGTCATTTCTGTTGAAGCAGTGTGCGGTTCTGTTGAAGCAGTGTGCGGTTCTGTTGAAGCAGTGTGTGGTTCTTTTGAAGAAGTGTGCGATTCTGCTGCAAGATGTTCATTAGTGAGGCTGCATCTGCACTTGGACTTGTTGAATTGTAGGATCTGGTGACAGTTTTTGTATTTCGCTGCATGTATGCTCTGGAGGTGCCTCTGCAAATTGTACTCTCTAGAAACTGTTACGTTAGCTTAACATAATAAGCAAGTTGCTTTACCTGCGACATCTGCAAATAAATATTTTCCTGTCAATTTTTTTTTAAATACCGTGCTTTCGTTATCAAAATTTCTTAGGCTCATTTCCAGAGATCGCTAGCCATCAATTGTATGTACAAATGATAACCACCTCAACTGATCACTTCTGCGCGTGGATTGTGGTGCTGGTCCCTACATATCATAGCAATGCAAATACCTTGGACCTCGTCAGGTTTTATTATTTTTTTATTATTTTAAAAGTTTTGGATATATCGCGGGCCAGATAGAATGACTCAACGGGCTGGATCCGGCCCAGGGGCCTTATCTTGCCCAGGTCTGCACTTGACTGACACACCTGTTACCCCGGGCTGACACACCTGTTACACTGGTTACACCTGTTACCATGACTCTCCTCTTTTGGGCACACGGTCCACAAAAAGTGGTGAAAACTGAGTCGCACCTCTTGACCTCCTGCCTAATGAATGACCTCTTGACCTCCTCCCTAATGAATGACCTCTTGACCTCCTGCCTAATGAATGACCTCTTGACCTCCTACCTAATGAATGACCTCTTTACCTCCTGCCTAATGAATGACCTCTTTACCTGCTGCCTAATGAATAATCTCTTGACCTCTTGCCTAATGAATGACCTCTTTACCTCCTGCCTAATGAATGACCTCTTTACCTGCTGCCTAATGAATGATCTCTTGACCTTTTGCCTAATGAATGACCTCTTTACCTCCTGCCTAATGAATGACCTCATTACCTCCTGCCTAATGAATGATCTCTTGACATCTTGCCTAATGAATGACCTCTTGACCTCTTGCCTAATGAATGACCTCTTTACCTCCTGCCTAATGAATGACCTCATTACCTCCTGCCTAATGAATGACCTCATTACCTCCTGCCTAACCTCATTTGAAACACATTTCTCTCAGATCATACACACCCACCAAGAATTAGAAAACAAGTCAAACCTGCCATGATTAGTATATTCTATTCAATATATTCCATGTATTACATTCTATTATGATTAGTATATCCTATGTAAAATATTCTAACATGGTTAGTATACTCTATCTAATATACACTGCTCAAACACATCCGGTCTCGATGAACATAATATATTAAGGATCAAAATCTTTACCCAACGTTTGTTGAGAACAAAATGACGTAACAATGGTCAGTAGTGTGTGTGGCCCCCACGTGCCTGTATGCACTCCTGACAACATCTGGGCATGTTCCTGATGAGACGATGGATGGTGTCCTGGGGGATCTCCTCCTAGACCTGGATCAGGGCATCAGTGATCTCCTGGACAGTCTGTGGCACTACTTTGCGGCGTCGGATGCACGATACATAACATTTCAGAGGTTCTCAACTGGATTCAGGACTGGGGACCATGAGGGCCAGTCAATAGCATTAAAGCCTTAGTCATCAAGGGTTAAGGTTAGTGCAAATCTGCTCATATCTGTCAACAGGGCGGCAATGGCAGATGTGATGGTACTTCCATCGATCGACACTCTTAAATAAGGCAGTACCAAGACGAAATTCTCTAGGCACAAGTTAACCATTTTAATATTATTTGCAAATAAGAGAGACGCGTCAAACGCTTACCAACATAATCGTCCGAGGAGTCTTTGACTCCATACATGCACAATCCGTATTTATTACAGTGAAAAGGGGTGTGGTAAGTTGTTGCCCATCTGTCTTGTGTCACAAAGGCTTTACCCAAAGGGTGGGCTGTCCCCCCACCTTATCCTTCCTGCCTTAATGTTTACTGGTGTGTTTACCTAAAAGGGCCAACTGATCTTATTTCCCACCCAAGGACCACATTCCTAAGGAACAGAGAACTGACACCCTTCTTTGTCTAGGCAGGAGGACATGGCCCAAATACCTAATAATCCTCTGATATTATACAGACATGTGTGTCACAATCAAAGTAAAGATTTACATACCAGCCAATGGAAAGACAGACATTTCTCAAATGCACCTTAATTCAAAGTTTCCATAACACAGACCTGCCATCTCTGGTGTCTCTCAAGCTACATGGTGCTGGGCTGTGAGCACAGGTCCCACTAGACGCCATTGGGCCCATATGCCACCCTCATGGAGTATGTTTCTGACAGTTTGGTCACTGCAGCCAAACTGTAGCCCGCTGGAGGTCATTTTGAATATAATTTCATGTTGTGATTTATCAGACCACAGGACACATAGTTTTCCACTTTGCCTCCGTCCATCTTGAATGAGCTTGGTCCCAGAGAAGGCAGCAGTGGTTCTGGATCTTGTTTATATCTGGTTTCTTCTTTGCATGGTAGAGTATTAACTTGCATTTGTGGATGCAGCGACGTACTGTGTTAACAGACAATGGTTTCGGAAGTGTTCCTGAGCCCATGCAGTGATGTCCACTACAGAAACATGTCTGTTTTTACTGCAGTGATGTCAATTACAGAAACATGTCTGTTTTTAATGCAGTGATGTCCACTACAGAATCATGTCTGCTTTTAATGCAGTGATGTTCACTACAGAAACATGTCTGCTTTTAATGCAGTGATGTCCACTACAGAATCATGTCTGCTTTTAATGCAGTGATGTCCACTACAGAAACATGTCTGCTTTTAATGCAGTGATGTCCACTACAGAATCATGTCTGCTTTTAATGCAGTGATGTTCACTACAGAAACATGTCTGCTTTTAATGCAGTGATGTCCACTACAGAATCATGTCTGTTTTTAATGCAGTGATGTCCACTACAGAAACATGTCTGCTTTTAATGCAGTGATGTCCACTACAGAATCATGTCTGCTTTTAATGCCGTGATGTCCACTACAGAATCATGTCTGATTTTAATGCAGTGTCACCTGAGAGCCTGAAGCTCACAGCCATCCAGTATTGGCTTTTGGCCTTGTCCCTTACCTGTTACCAATTAACCTAGTTAGTTTTTTTTAGCATTACATGTTGCTGGCATCAAATTCAAAATGGGCAGAGGTGTTACAGAGGTGTAAAAAGTACAAAGTAAAAGTACTCAACTGGGTTCAGCTGTGTTCACCAGTTTTGGGAAGTATATAATTAAGATATAAATAACCAGGTAAAGAGAGTTCAAAACTAACTAGTGATCAATTAAACAAAAAGGAAGAGTGTAAATTATCAATTAAGGACACTGATTAGTTATGAACTCTGTTTACATGGTCATTTAACCCTTCTTTAGGAACTTCCCAAAACTGGTGAACACAGCCGAGTACTTCTACTTTGTACTTTTTACACCCCTGCTAAGTTAGTGGTAAATTATTTGCATATCATTGCATTGTGTGTTTATTTACATTTACTCAGCGTCACAACCTTTCTGGAAACATGTTACTATTATTATAATAATAATAATTATTATTATTAAGATTAGTATATTCTGTCATGATTAATATATTCAATATTATAACTGTTACATAATTCCTAATATATTCTATCATGATTTGTACATAATGACTAGTATATTCTATCAAGTATAATCTAAATGATTGGTATGTTGTACGTAGAATTTTCTAACATGATTTGAGGTCTTTTGTGGTTTTGAATATACAGTTGGAGGGAAGAGAAGTGAAAGAAGCATTTTTCAACAGTTCTTTATGTTATTTTCATTTGGCCTGAGGGTGTTAAAACCTGAACCACAACCTCTGTGTACGTGTGTGTGTGTGTATGTGTGTGTGTGTGTAGTCAGTTTGAAATGGGTGGGGCATTAGTGCACATATCCCATTACACACCTAAATAGGCATAATACACCCACACACACACACACACACACACACACACAGATACACACACTCTGTTGTCTATTTTGTCCCTGTGACAACATATACACACTCACACACAGTAGAATCTGGTTGTGAATTTGTGGATGACAAATGACCATCAGTCCACCAATCATCTAAGCTGAACACCAATAGGATCACTCATGTCAGAGTCGACAACCAATCAAATCAGTCCGTCACACTACTGTTTGAAGATTAACAACCACAGCCAGAACCAAATAAATCTCTCTCTCTTCCTCCCCCCTCTCTCCTTTGCTCTCACTCTCTTTCTCTCTTTCTTGTTCTCTCTCCCTCCCTTTCTCTCTCTCCATCATCATTTCTGTATCCTTAGCTCTCCCTCCACCTCAATCTACCTCTCCCTCAATCTCACTATTCCTCTTTCTCTCAACTACCCTCCCTCCCTCCCTCAATCTCACTATTCCTCTTTCTCTCTTCCTTCCATTTTTATTTCTCTCTTTCCCTCATTTATTTGTGTGAGGTGCTGGCATGGCAGCCTGCGGTGCCAGTGAATCCAGCGCCCTCTCTCCCTCAGTTCATAGCGGACACCTGTTTTCATTAATTATTGGCTGCACCTGTTTTCTCTCATCGCTGACACTAATTAAGTTCCTGTTTCTCCAGTGTATCTTGTCGGTCTTTGTTTTGGTTTCTACAATATGTAGCGTTGTGCATCCCTGTCTCATGGTTTGTTTGTTTTTCCTGCTTTTCCCAGTTCAGTTTTGGACTTTGCGCCTCGACTCTGCCTGGGGTTCTTTGGGGTGTCTGACTGGGTATGTGTACAAAGTTTTTATGATAACTGCTGATACAAAAATAGTTTTATAAAATAAATATTATTGACATTTTACACTGGCCAGATCCTTCTCCAGCATCAGGTCACCATTTGACCTGAGAAAACCCCACACACTTGTGTTCAATTTCAGATTTACATACACCATAAAGATCTGACTACCACTCACCTGGGAGATTCCAGTTAGCCTGGAACACACACTTCCACCACCAGTCTCTAGCTGTTTCTAGATGTTGGCCTTGACTCTCCCCAGCTGCTCCTGACAGGCCTGAATCACTGCTGCCCCCTAGTGGAGTGTTAGGGGTTTGTTTTAGACTTCTGGCTTAGTTTTAGTGTTATGGGTTAGTTAAACACTTTTGGGTTAATTTTAGACTTCTGGCTCAGTTTAATTCTCATGGGTTTGTTTTTGGGCAGGGTGGGTGAACTATAGCTTGCAGACTTGATCAGCAGACTCTAGTTTCATGACACAGCGGTGATAGAACAGAGAAGGGGAGAAGAAAGGAGAAATGAGAAAGAGGAGAAAGGACACCAGAGGTGACATGCGCTATCTCTCTTCTGTATCTAACAACCAAAAGAACCCTAAATATCAACCATCTAACTAGAGAACCCTGCATATAAACCATCTAACTAGAGAACCCTTCATATAAACCATCTAACTAGAGAACCCTTCATATAAACCATCTAACTAGAGATCCCTTCATATCAACCATCTAACTAGAGAACCCTTCATATAAACCATCTAACTAGAGAACCCTTCATATAAACCATCTAACTAGAGAACCCTTCATATCAACCATCTAACTAGAGAACCCTTCATATAAACCATCTAACTAGAGAACCCTTCATATAAACCATCTAACTAGAGAACCTTCATATAAACCATCTAACTACAGAACCCTTCATATAAACCATCTAATTAGAAAAACATTTTGGCTCAGGGGCCACATCCTGATTTTGAAATGAAATGGAGGGCCACATTTGTTCTGTAATTTGTTGATCATACATTTTTTGCAGGCTGTTAAAGGGCAGTAGTTAAATCATTCATACATTCCATAATATACCATAATGTCTAAATCATTTTAATTCAGATGTATCAGAATGGGCTGGTGAGGTATTTGTGCTGGATCGAATTGCCTCACGGGGCAGATTCGGGCAAACAAATGTTGTGTTCCCTCCGCATGCCCTAAAGCACCTGTGATGAGTTGTCAACGAAGGTGAAAGCTCACAGCCTACCCAGCTGTCATCCCGTTTTTTTCCTGTGCCCAGAGCAATGTGTTCCATATTTGTGCCAAGTGCGAGCATCGACCTACTGTGATCTAATCTCTCAGATTTAACAGCACGTGAACATGTAATACAAATTAAATAAGCTATTAAAATTGTATAGCCTAGTTTGTTGCCGAGTACCGTATTTCCTGTTAACAATTGTGGTTAGAATAAAAACATATTATTTGACAATTTACTGTACAATATATGAATAGTAGTTACCATGAAAAACAGACATGACATGAATCGTGACACTTTTTAGTTTGGTCCCTGGGCACATCTTATCAGGCTCTGGCCAGGTAAGTTTGGTTTTACTGTGCGTATGCGGAACCTTTGACAGATGGTGTATTTTCTTATGGGATGGAACGTCTATTGAACAACACAAAAAATGGCGGATGTTCCAAGCGATGCCCCACAGCGTGAGTTTAAAGTTAATGAGAAGTTAAAGGACAGCCTACAGACAAGTGTTTTTTATATAACATTGTTTGAAGCGTATAGAATTTTATCGTCTGATATTAGTGAAGTCGAGTCTGTTTTCTCAGTAAACGAAGAGTATCATAAAGTTAGCCATTAGCTGGTTGGAGTACTGTATAGCTCGCTGTTTTTTGCCATGAAATATCCGGTGCCATTATTACAGTAGACAATTGCCAAACCAGTTTGATAGATCCACTGAAATGTTTTTCTGTGAACATCTATTTTATCAAGCAGTTATTTGGCTGAATCTAGCTAAGCTAACTTTTAGATAACTAGATAAGTACTTTACATTTCATGATCATTTTGTGTTTGCGGTTGGATTTCTGTAACTTTATCATATGAACTACCAAAACATTCTGCTGTCAGTCCGATATGTGAAATTAATTATCCATCAAAGTTTATCTAGCTAGCCAGTTAGTTGTCTAAAGGTGAAAAATAAGCCTTTGGATTAGAAAATGTTAACTTGATTATCTGAGTGGGTGGATACTGATTGGTTGCTGTGTTCAGACTGCCCTGGTACATCCAGCGAGCAGGCAGGAAAGACGTCATCATGCCAGGGCTGTCCCAACCAGAACCTCTGTGCCTCCGGTGCCACCAAAGCACCTGACCCAGGTAGGGCTGTCTCCCTCTCTCTACCCCGTTGTTATTTCTTTTTCTCAAACCTTTTCTCCCACTTTCTCTCAACATCTCTGTTTTTAATGTTTATTGTTGATGTCTTTGGGACTTTTTTTTGTTGCCTTTATAAATGCCTCCTCCGCCCCTTGTTTCCACAGCCATAGAGGAGATAGCAGTGAAGATGTTGTCAGTCAAACATAAGATCCTGGTCCTGTCTGGGAAAGGAGGTGTGGGGAAGAGTACCTTCAGCGCCCACCTGGCCCACGCCCTGGCTGGTGATAGCAATAAAGAGGTACACCTCCCCTCTCCCCCGCTTCTGTCCTCTGTCTTTCTGTCGTTCCGTTTCCTATGGTGATGGTCTGTAACATATTTAACAGTTGTCGGAGGACTGCCATTATCACCCATTACATGACAGATTTTGGTCATGGATAATAAACTGTGACATTATATGACCCCGTTTCCCAAAAACGTTGGGATGCTGCGTAAAATGGAAATAAAAACAGAATGCAATGATGTGCAAATTATTTAAACCCTATATTCAAATAGACAACATTTCAAATGTTGAAACTGAGACAACAACTGATTTTTTTATTGTTGTTTGAAAAATATAAGCCCACCTTGAATTTGATGCCAGCAACACGTTTCTGATCAGTGCACATTTCAAAAGCCAGCATCTGTGATGGGGTTGCATTAGTGCACATGGCATGGGTGACTTGCACATCTGTGAAGGCACCATTAATGCTGAACAATATATACAGGTTTTGGAGCAACATACACTGAATATAAAGTCTACACACCCCAATTCCAGGTTCTTTTGATGTAAAAGAATGAGACAAAAATAAATCATGTCAGAAATGTTTCCACCTTTAATGTGACCTATAATTTGAACAATTCAATTGAAAAACAAACTGAAATCTTTGAGGGGGAAAAATTAAAAACTCAATAACCTGGTTGCATAAGTGTGCACACCCATAAACTAATACTTTGTTGAAGCACCTTTTGATTATATTACAGCACTCAGTCTTTTTGGGTAGGAGTCTATTAGCATGGCACATCTTGACGTGGAAATATTTGCCCACTGTTCTTTGCAAAAGGGCTCCAAATCTGTCAGATTGCGAGGACATCTCCTGTGCACAGTCCTCTTCAGATCACCCCACAGATGTTCAATTGGATTCTGGTCTGGGTTCTGGCTGGGCCATTCCAAAACGTTACTCTTCTTCTGGTGAAGCCATGCTTTTGTGTATTTGGATGTGTGCTTTGGGTCGTCGTGCTGAAAGGTGAACTTCATCATCAGCTTTCTGACGGACACCTGAAGGTTTTGTGCCAAAATTGCCCGGTATTTGGAACTGTTCATAATTCCCTCCACCGTGACTAAGGCCCTGGGTCCAGCTGAAGAAAAACAGCCCCAAAGCATGATGCTGCCACCGCCATGCTTCACTGTGGGTATGGTGTTCTTTGGGTGATGTGCAGTTTTGTTGTTGTGCCAAACATAACTTTTGGAATTATGGCAAAAAGTTCAACCTTGGTTTCATCAGACCATAACACATTTTCCCACGTGCTTTTGGGAGACTTGATGTTTGTTTTTGCAAACTTCAGCCAGGCTTGGATGTTTTTCTTTGTAAGAAAAGGCTTCCGTCTTGCCACCCTACCCCATAGCCCATTCTTATGAAGAATACGGGAGATTGTTGTCACATGTAGCACACAGCCAGTACTTGCCCGAAATTCCTTCAGTTGCTTTAATGTTATTGTAGGCCTCTTGGACTCCCTGACCCGTTTTCTTCTCGTCTTTTCATAAATTTTGGCGGAACGTCCAGTTCTTGTCTCTGTTTTTGCCATATTTTCTCCACTTGATGATGACTGTCTTCACTGTGTTCCATGGTAAATCTAATGCTTTGGAAATTTTGTACCCTTCTCCTGACTGATATGTTTCAACAGTGATGCTTTGGAAGCTCGCTGCGGACCATGGCTTTTGCTCTGAGATGCAACTAAGAAAATCCTACTATAGCAGCTGAACTTTATTTGTGATTAATCAGAGTCACCTTAAATGATGGAAGGTGTGTAATGACTTCTATTTAACATGAGTTTGAATGTGATTGGTTAATTCTGAACACACCCACATCCCCAGTTATAAGAGGGTGTGCACACACCCTAACCCTAACACATATGCAACCAGGTTATTGTAATTACTAACCCTAACCCTAATTCATTTTTCAACATGGCTCTGTAGTAAATGAGTCTGGGTGCTAAACTGCCCTGCCTGCAGTCCAGACCTGTCACTCACTGAAAACATTTGGCGCATTGTGAAATGAAAAATACAAGAAAGGAGACCCCGAACTGTTGAGCAGCTGAAACCCTATATCAAGCGAGAATGGGAAAAGCATTTCACTTTCAAAACTATGCCAATTGGTCTTCTCAGTTCCCCAGCGCTTAGAGTGTATTGTTAAAAGAAGAGGTGATGCAACACTGTAGTAAACATGCACCTGTCCCAAATTATTTGAAACATTGTGTATTTTTCCAAAACGATAACAATATTCAATGACCGATATAACCACCCTCTTTTCAATAACTGCCATGAGCCTTCCATCCATGGAGTCTGTCAGTTTCTTGATCTGTTTACAATCAACTTTCACTGAAGCAGCAACCACAGCCTCCCAAATGCTGTTCGAAGAGGTGTATTGTCTTCCCTGACTGTTAATCTCACGTTTGAGAAGGGCCTACAAATTCTCAATAGGATTTCAGTCAGGAGAGGAAGGGGCCTGGTCATTATTCAGGCATTTTTGTGGCCCTGGCTGTATTTTTTGTTGTTGAAATATATAGACTTGAATGTTAATTTTCTAAATACTATTAAAATTCCAATCTCAAATGTTTACCCATGATAAACTATGACATTGAAAAAAGATTTGTTTTTTTGACATGCGCTCCTTCACACGTGTTTGCTGTTTACAATCGTCAAACAAAGCACTATAGTATGGTGGGGTCCAGTCAGTCAGAATGACGCATCATATACAGTTGTGCTCAAAAGTTTGCATACCCTTGGAGCATTGGTAGTTTTTAAAAACATGTATTTCAGTTAACTGAATACTATTTGAATAATAGCACATACTATTTGGATAGTAAAATATTGTCCAATGCACATCTGATCCAAGCATTTATCAAGGCCATCTTAGTGAGAGAGACAAGCCACCTGTACTACATTTATGCCAAGGTTTAAATCATCTAAGTTTGTGGCTTTTGCTAAAGGGAAAATTTTAACCACAACTGAAGTATTAGTTTTAAGGTTTATACACATTTAAATTTGTCAGTAGCAGGTTTAAGGTTCATACACAACATTTAAAATGGGTCAGTAGCAGGTTTAAGGTTCATACACAACATTTAAAATGGGTCAGTAGCAGGTTTAAGGTTCATACACAACATTTAAAATGGGTCAGTAGCAGGTTTAAGGTTCATACACAACATTTAAAATGGGTCAGTAGCAGGTTTAAGGTTCATACACAACATTTAAAATGGGTCAGTAGCAGGTTTAAGGTTCATACACAACATTTAAAATGGGTCAGTAGCAGGTTTAAGGTTCATACACAACATTTAAAATGGGTCAGTAGCAGGTTTAAGGTTCATACACAACATTTAAAATGGGTCAGTAGCAGGTTTAAGGTTCATACACAACATTTAAAATGGGTCAGTAGCAGGTTTAAGGTTCATACACAACATTTAAAATGTGTCAGTAGCAGGTTCAAGGGTTATACCAAGCATTTAAAGAGAAGTGTCTGATTCCCAATTGTTTTTATTCTTCTGCTGGATGGGAACAGCTGTTTAGGCTGGGGTCCAGAAGGATCCTATCAACCGCTGTGGGCTTTGAAGGATAATTTCAGTACTCAAGCACTTCATCTGTATTTTCCATGTACATGCCGTGTTGTAGGAGGGTGGCTTAGATGCTTGCATGCAACTCAACAAGGCTGTTTGCTCAAGCGCAGGAAAATATTGTCTTAGCAATGTTAAACACTGTTGTCTTTACTCTCTAATTAACTGCCCCCCCCCCCCCCCCCCCCCTGTAAACAAGACCAGTTTGCTTCCAGCTTATTTAAGTCCCTCTTAGGAAAATCACAACTTTACCTCACCTTGCTCCTCAATGACCACATAGAAATGTCTTATAAATCATATATAATGTGTACATTGTAGTGAATATGCCCTTTCCTACATCAGCATCTACCTTTGATGAGGCACACCTGAAATTTGGGCCAGTTTGAGTCCTTTCTCTGGCTTTGTGTGATATCACTTTTGTCCACTAGGTGACTCTAAACTCTGCGTTTTAAACCCATTGAGTTTCAACATGGCCTCACTGCCGCTCCATGCGGTGGGAGAGGGGAGTGACTGGCTGTTTCCACAGGGACGACACACATTCCGCTACGGTTCAGTGGAAGGACACACTTCTGACATAAATACCTGTGTGTGTGTGTGTGTGTGTGTGACTTTCAGGTGGCTCTCCTGGATGTAGATATCTGTGGTCCATCCATCCCCAGGATCATGGGCGTGGAGGGAGAACAGGTACAGACCCCCTCTGCCTCCATCTCTGTGAGTTTAGATGTCTGTGTGATGCATTTATAGGCCAGTTGTGTCATTACCCTGGTTTTCTGTGTCTGTAGGTTCATCAGAGTGGATCTGGATGGTCTCCTGTGGTATGTCTTACCTTCTACAACCCCGTTTCCCAAAAAGTTTGGATGCTGTGTAAAATGCAAATAGAAACAGAATGTGCCAATCATGTATCCCTATATTTAATTGAAAATAGTACAAAGACAACATATCAAATGTTGAAACTGAGAAATGTTATTGTTTTTGGAAAAATACATGCCCCTTTTGAATGGTTCTGTCCTCCATTCCGTTATATCAGTTCCCTGGGCACAGTTTTTAAAAGTTATGTTATCGAATTCAGAATGGATTTCCTCATTAATTATGTCACTGATATGCCAGTTTCATTCTTTCTTTCTGTATGTGTTTCAGTCCTGTTATCTTAATCTTTGGGAAAAAATAAGTCTCCCTACTAACAGGTTGAAATAACACTTAGGAAATATTTTCTACCATCATTTCCCTTTTATGAACCGTGGCTTATAGACAGATTTAGAAAATGTTTCAACCACAGTGGTTGATACATGGGTGTGGCCAACATTAGTTGACATTTTTAAAACCGTTTCCACCAGCTAACTTTTTTACATGACTGCTTTACGATGTAGAGGTCTCAGAAACTCATGTAGTAAATATGATGCAACTAAAGTTACAGAGTTTTCAAAAACATTTTATTCATCAACAATTTAATTGTGGTATGACAGATGTTTACTATTAATGTACAATGCATGCACGAGTCATAATTCTCTGTGCATTCAGGGGGTTATACATCCCTAAGTGAAAATGTCCAAATTGGGCCAGAAGTGTCAATATTTTGTGTGGCTACCATTATTTTCCAGCACTGCCTTAACCCTCTTAGGCATGGAGTTCACCAGAGCTTCACAGGTTGCCACTGGAGTCCTCTTCCACTCCTCCATGATGACATCACAGACCTGGTGGATGTTATAGACCTTGCGCTCCTCCAACTTCCGTTTGAGGATGCCCCACAGATGCTCGATGGGGTTTTGGTCTGGAGACATGCTTGGCTGTCCATCACCTTTACCCTCAGCTTCTTTAGCAAGGCAGTGGTCGTCTTGGAGGTGTGTGTTGGGGTCGTTATCATGTTGGAATACTGCCCTGAGGCCCAGTCTCTGAAGGGAGGGGATCGTGCTCTGCTTCAGTATGTCACAGTACATGTTGGCATTCATGGTTCCCTCAATGAACTGTAGCTTCCCAGTGCCGGCAGCACTCATGCAGCCCCAGACCATGACACTCCCACCACCATGCTTGACTGTAGGCAAGACACACTTGTCTTTGTACTCCTCACCTGGTTGCCGCCACACACGCTTGACACAATCTGAACCAAATACGTTTATCTTGGTCTCATCCGACCACAGGACATGGTTCCAGTAATCAATGTCCTTAGTCTGCTTGTCTTCAGCAAACTGTTTGTGGGCTTTCTTGTGCATCATCTATAGAAGATGCTTCCTTCTGGGACGACAGCAATGCAAACCAATTTTAATGCAGTGTGCGGCGTATGGTCTGAGCACTGACATGCTGACCCCCCACCCCATTCAACCTCTGCAGCAATGCTGGCAGCACTCATATGTCAATTTCCCAAAGACAACCTCTGGATATGACGCTGAGCATGTGCACTCAACTTCTTTGGTCGACCATGGCGAGGCCTGTTCTGAGTGGAACCTGTCCTGTTAAACCGTTGTATGGTCTTGGCCACCGTGCTGCAACTCAGTTTCAGGGTCTTGGCAATCTTCTCATAGCCTAAGCCATCTTTATGTAGAGCAACAATTTTAATTTTCAGATCCTCAGAGATTTCTTTGCCATGAGGTGCCATGTTGAACTTCCAGTGACCAGGATTAGGGAGTGTGAGAGCGATAACACCAAATTTAACACACATGCATTCACACCAGTGACACTAACAAGTCACATGACACTGGAGAGGGAAAATGGCATCTTAGGCCCAATTTGGACATTTTCACTTAGGGGTGTACTCACACTGCTTTACACTGTTATACAAGCTGTACACTCACTACTTTACATTGTAGCAAAGTGTCATTTCTTCAGTGTTGTCACATGAACAGTTATAATCAAATATTTTCTTTTTGTAAAGAAAGAAAGAAAGAGACAGCTGTTTGAAACAATGCCTGGAATTTCTGCCTGTTCATGTCGGTTTGCATTTTTGGCCTGTGATTTATGTGTGTGTGTGTGTGTGTGTGTGTGTGTGTGTGTGTGTGTGTGTCAGTATGTAGAAGACAACCTTGCTGTCATGTCTATTGGCTTCCTGCTCAGTAGTCCTGATGATGCTGTCATATGGAGAGGACCCAAGAAGAATGGTAACTACTTATCAGTGTATTTTATAAAGCATTGTTCCAATACAGAAGTGTGTGTGTGTGTGTGTGTGTTATACAGCAGTTTTTACCACATCACTAAGTGCCTGTTCAGAACTGAGTGTGTCTGTGAGGCCCTCCAGTTTTGGTGATGACATTCTGCCGGCTATAAATTTGTTTCGCAACGGTTATGACATTTCACACAGCAACATGCAATGACTCCTTCCCATATTGTCAATGAAATGCTTGGACTAGGGAGACGACTTCTTGGCCTGTGAATAGATTGAAATGTGTGTTATCTGGTAAATGTGCAGCCACTGGTCGATGGGTCCGTTTTATCTAGAAACAGGGTGGTGTGTTTGGAAAGCAGTCCGTTTTATCTAGAAACAGGGTGGTGTGTTTGGAAAGCAGTCGGGTGTTTTGCTCTTGACGTGGTGAGAACATTCCTGTTAGTCTCCACAGCACAGAGGTTTTTAATGGTGTTGATAGGACTGTGATCTGATTGGCTGTTGGTTATGTTGCACTTCCTGCCAGGGATGATCAAGCAGTTCTTGAGGGATGTTGATTGGGGGGATCTGGATTACCTTGTCGTGGACACACCCCCTGGCACATCTGACGAGCACCTGTCCATAGTCCAGTACCTTAGCTCTGCCCACATCGATGGCGCAGTCATCATCACTACCCCGCAGGTAACTATGGTACCCAGGTGGAACATTATCACGACCACCAGGTGGCCTGAGCTGGTCGGTCAGGCAACCAATAGTGTTAAAGTGTAGAAAGCAGGTCAAAGACTAACCACTCCCCTTCAGGAAGTCTCTCTTCAAGATGTAAGGAAGGAGATCCGTTTCTGTCGGAAGGTCAAGCTGCCAATCATAGGAGTGGTCGAGAACATGAGTGGATTCGTGTGTCCCAAATGCAAGGTACAACACACCAGTCAGGACACTCCTGTACAGTACACACTTACGTTACATATGAATATACATGGAAACACTGTCACAAATATACTGTAGTGTCCCTCAGAATATGCGCCCTATGTAAATATTAATAAAAAAAAAAAAATGATGCCTACCAGTATGATCTTGCACTCAGAAACTGATGTTAATCTAACCTTCAGTTTCCTCATCAAGACATTTTTATTTAAAGACATGCATGCTACAGTTATTGGCACCCCTAGAAAATCTCTTCGGAACAGAACTTCGATGTGTAGATGTGGTAATCCGTGACATCCTGTTTCACTGGGGTATAAATATGAGGTGACACACAGGTTAACCTCCCATTGTCATCCATCGACATGGGAAGGGCCTGTATAGACAAAAGAAATGAAAGGGTTTCTATAACACTATTATGAATGTACCAACTGTATATAACAGTGAATGCACATATAATACTTTCATAAGTACAAACCACATAATTTATGTGCAATGTGGAACTCTTGTTCTCCCTCAGAACACGTCGGAGATCTTTCCATCCACAACCGGAGGAGCAGAGAGGATGTGTGAAGAGATGAATCTGACTCTGTTAGGACGCATCCCGCTGGACCCCAGGATAGGTACATTCTGTGTGTCTGTAGCAAGCAGGTTTATTTATATAGCATAATTCATACATAGAAACAATTCAATGGGCTTTACAAAGAAAAGAGAAAAAAAAGTATAAAAATCAACAGAATAAAAGCAGTCAGATTGTTACAATTCTCAAACCACCCTCCAGGGGGACTCTCCTCCCCGGTATCTTAATACTTGCACTCCGGCACTTGGATAAACTTGCCAGTCCTTTTGTGAGATAATCACTGTCTCGATGTCTAAATTACGGCAGCATCCGTCATCCGCGGATTGTTACATTCCACCAGAACCTCCAGGACTCGACAGTACCGATGGCCTGTTGGCCCCAGGCCACTAAAAATCAAGTCGGAACTAATAAAACTAGTCCCGATTGGGCCACTGCAAAACAATTTCAGATAGAGAAAATGTATCGCATTATAAACTCCACATCCGCCAGTTGTTTTGTAATCTGGCACCCGCACAAATAACTACCTTGCAGCTCTTTGCACATGCTGTTGGGTAGTCAAGAGTTGAGCAGTGTTGTGTACCTGTTTCGAATCAGCTCCTGGTCTGCATGAAAGCCAAGCGGGTGGCTGACAGTACTGGTCAGGGCCCTTGACTGTACTGGTAAGGAATTTAAATGCTGATGCCAATTGGGTGATTCCATGACTTAACAACCACATTCCTAGTAACTAAGACAGACCAGCCATTCACCTTGTTCCCTTGGGGGTGTATTAATTAGTGTTTGGTTTAAAATGCTAATGTTTTGTTGACTTATCTTTTTATACATTTTTATAATTAGAAATATCATGAAAGAAATATACAGATATTTTTTATGTTTTATATACCAGAATGCATATCATGAAGGACTGTGGTAGTTAATGTTGTTGTTCTGTAGAATGTGGCCCAAATGTAGCATATAGAGATTGAACAGCAAATGTACAAAGCTGTATACTCAAGCTTTATACAAGCTGTATACTCAAATATATAATCAAATTTGTGCAAAAATGTGATGGGTGTACTCACTTTGTGAGATTCTGTGAGCGTTCCTGGACTAGTTGTTGACATGTTATAGATCACAGATTAGACAGGTTTACTTGGTAAGTTGCACTCGACACTGGAATAGAGATACTGGATCCTAGCTTTTACTTAAAACAGTTTGCATGGCCATTTTCACAATAGCAGGGACCCGAAACACATCACTGAGTATATTTTGGCTCTGTGGAGATAAAGGACAAGGTTTCTGTACCCCACGCAGGCCACATTCATTCCATTCAGTTTGATTTTGTTCATTGTCATGGTGGGCATTTGGCCATCCACTGCAGAGGTCTTCCTTGGCCTGCCTGACCGATGTCGATTTCTGAGGTAACCAGTGCTTTTTTCCTTTTGAATTACATTCCTCTGTTGTTTTTGGTAAGCCTTTTGTCTTCTCATGATGAAAAAAGATTTTTCAGCATCATTGTGACTTCCTTGACTTTAATTGACACCTCATGTTTACATTCACCAGTAGTGGACTCCAAAGGCAAACACAAAGCCTAGAATCAAGGTGTCACGAGGTGTGTGTAGTGGAGTGCGTTGAAAAAAAGGCGAGCCAAATGCAGGGAGGCGATGGACGTTTCTTTGTATTAACACACAGAGAAAAATGGCACGCAAAAAAAAGCGCACAAGCGTGCAAACGTACTCTCCGATACAGTCAAAGGACATAGAACAATACCACACAAAGACACCTGGAAACACAGGAACTAATGTATGCCACCTAATGAGGGAATGGACACCAGGTGTGGGCAATAACAAGACATGACAGTGCCGTGGGAGGAGGAGCGGCGTGGCTAGAAGGCCGGCGATGACGCACGCCGAATACCACGTCGGGAGGGGTGGCGCGCGTCCTCGTTACACAAGGCTAGAAATCGACAGCTCTCTCATGCCTGGATTCATGATGTCGCAAAACTTCTGACTGAACCGAAACACCAGCTAATTGTCCCAATACATTTGCTGCTCTGAAGTAGAGGGAATAATAAAGTGTTCATATGTACACAAATACCCTCGAATAAAAGCTGTGAAACTACTTCAACCGAATTGTTGGATTTAGTTTAAGCCAAACTTTTGTTTCAAACAAAAAGTACAATATGTTGGAAAATTGTTCTGAGCTATGAGCTGACCCTCATATTAAAATAATGTCTTTGTTCCACCTGTCAGCATATTTGGAATTTATTTTTTGCTGGACAGTTTCTAGGAATTGTAGTTATCTGACCCAATACAGAACGCGTGTGTGTGTGTGTGTGTGTGTGTGTGTGTGTGTGTGTGTGAGCTTGTGTGTGTGTGTGTGTGTGTGAGCTTGTGTGTGTGTGTGTGTGTGTGTGTGTGTGTGTGTGTGTGTGTGTTAGTCTTCCACCAGTCAGACTTTGCAGACAAATCACTTCCCCTTTTGCTTTGGGCTTTCTCTTTTTTTTATTTTTATTTTTATTCCACCCCTCCCTGAACTACATATCGCATCACTCTCTCTGTCTCCTCTCTTAGGTAAGAGTTGTGATGAGGGAAAGTCCTTCCTGGCTGAATTTCCAGAATCCCCTGCTGCACTTGCCTACAGAAGTGTTGTGCAAAGTGAGTATGGAAAAAATTATGAACCGACACACTCTGAACCCAAGCAAACATGGAAGACTAACTAATAAACACACACGGAACACTAACAAATGAACACACATAGAACACTAACCAATAAACACGCAGGGAACACTTAACAAATAAACACATGGAACACTAACAAGTTAACACTCATGGAAACACAAACACACACACTGACACATGCCTACACACACTGACACACACACTGAGACACATGCCTACACACACTGAGACACGTGCCTACACACACTGAGACACGTGCCTACACACACTGAGACACACACTGAGACACATGCCTACACACACTGAGACACACACTGAGACACATGCCTACACACACTGAGACACACACTGAGACACGTGCCTACACACACTGAGACACGTGCCTACACACACTGAGACACGTGCCTACACACACTGAGACACGTGCCTACACACACTGACACACACACTGAGACACATGCCTACACACACTGACACACACACTGAGACACATGCCTACACACACTGACACACACACTGAGACACATGCCTACACACACTGAGACACATGCCTACACACACTGAGACACATGCCTACACACACTGAGACACATGCCTACACACACTGAGACACACACTGAGACACATGCCTACACACACTGAGACACACACTGAGACACATGCCTACACACACTGAGACACATGCCTACACACACTGAGACACATGCCTACACACACTGAGACACACACTGAGACACATGCCTACACACACTGAGACACACACTGAGACACATGCCTACACACACTGAGACACATGCCTACACACACTGAGACACATGCCTACACACACTGAGACACACACTGAGACACATGCCTACACACACTGAGACACATGCCTACACACACTGAGACACATGCCTACACACACTGAGACACATGCCTACACACACTGACACACACACTGAGACACATGCCTACACACACTGAGACACATGCCTACACACACTGAGACACATGCCTACACACACTGAGACACATGCCTACACACACTGAGACACACACTGAGACACATGCCTACACACACTGAGACACACACTGAGACACATGCCTACACACACTGAGACACATGCCTACACACTGAGACACATGCCTACACACACTGAGACACATGCCTACACACACTGAGACACGTGCCTACACACACTGACACACACACTGAGACACATGCCTACACACACTGAGACACATGCCTACACACACTGAGACACATGCCTACACACACTGAGACACATGCCTACACACACTGAGACACATGCCTACACACACTGAGACACATGCCTACACACACTGAGACACACACTGAGACACATGCCTACACACACTGAGACACATGCCTACACACACTGAGACACATGCCTACACAGACAGTCTCATACAAACAGATGTTAAAATTCTGTTTATAAGGAAGAAAAGGAGAACTGTGGCACTTTAAAAGGAAGTGAGAAAGATGACACCCATGATATCAGGAAATGAAATCTAGTTTTAATCGTAGGCATAATCACACTACTACCGCAGTATTTAACTAGCCACACACATGCGCTTCATCTGCCTCTTAACCTAATGGAAAACAGTGCAAACATGAATTCAAACCTCCATTGAGAGGGTTCAAGGGTCATGTCCTACATCAGTGTATGTGATGAACATTTCCATTAAAAACTGTTACGTTACACAGCAACAAGCCGCTGTTCACTGCTGAGTGCAGAAGCCTCAACTGTAACAGAAGGATCTGAGAGCAAGTACTGGAGCTCCTTTGGAGAGGCTGAGATTGACAGACAGGTACTGGAGCTCCTTTGGACAGGCTGAGATTGACAGACAGGTACTGGAGCTCCTTTGGACAGGCTGAGATTGACAGACAGGTACTGGAGCTCCTTTGGACAGGCTGAGATTTACAGACAGGTACTGGAGCTCCTTTGGACAGGCTGAGATTGACAGACAGGTACTGGAGCTCCTTTGGAGAGCCTGAGATTGACAGACAGGTAATGGTGGTCCTTTGGGGAGGCAGACAGACAGACAGGTACTGGAGCTCCTTTGGAGAGGCCAAGACAGACAGGTAATGGTGGTCCTTTGGAGAGGCAGAGACAGAAAAACAGGTACTGGAGCTCCTTTGGAGAAACTGAGAGAGACTAGTACTGGTGGTCCTTTGGAGAGACAGACAGGTACTGGTGGTCCTTTGGAGAGACAGACAGACAGGTACTGGTGCTTCTTTTGGAGAGGCAGAGACAGTTACTGGTGGTTCTTTGGAGAAAACAGACATCAGACTGCAAAGGCAGTGTTTTAGTAATGGTACTGGAGAGGCATCAATATTAATTAGGCCTGCAACGGTACACATTCATAACCGTACGGTACTGGGTGCTATTCACCGTACGCACAAGAACCCGAATACATGAAAAATGTAATTCAAAATAAATATTCATTCAACCATAAATCAGATTGATATGAATATATTCTGTATATATTTATTCTGATGAAATAAGAGTCATTGCGCATGTCATAATTAATGTATGCATTTTTTATAACTCTTCCAACTTAGTGAGTCTAATGCAGAACACTGCTTGATCTGCAACGCCAATTGGTGGTGATTAATCAATATTGCAAAGTCCTCCAGCTTCATTCAAATCTCCAGTTTTGCAGCATTTTGGCTTCCCAGTGGACTACAGAAAGGATGGACGGAGAATTGTTGTTAAAACATTAACTGTATGTCACCACTGCTCTACAAAAGTTATGTACGCCGCTGCTAACATTTTGAACATGCTAACGCATTTACGCTGACATCAACATCATTTTGGTATTCTTATTTCAGGGGGGTTGCGGTTGGTGGGTGTCCCTTTGGTTGATGCCTGGCAATGTGGGTGAATTGATTTCCTGCCTGTTGGGCCCTGTCCGGGGCCTCCCCCGGGTAGGGCCACAGTGTCGCCAGACCCCCCTGTCTCAGTTCCAAGGTGTTACGCTGCTATATTATTGTGCTGGGGGATATGAGGAATGCACTTCTAACTTTTCTCAGTCTCCTCCAGTTTTACATTTTAGGAGGAGATGAGGTCCTGGTCCACACCTGCGGAGTACCTGGTTTGGGGGGCCCGTTGCTGTCCCTGTCCTTGTCCACCTGGTCATACTTCTGACCTAGTCTAGAATCAAATAGACTCTGGATTTAGCCCAGAGAAATGTTTTTATTTTTCCAATTGGACTCTTAATATCTCACCCGGCACAGCCAGAAGAGGACTGGTCACCCCTCTGAGCCTGGGTCCTCTCTAGGTTTCTTCCTAAAATTCGGCCTTCTTAGGACGTTTTTCCTAGCCACTGAATTTCAACACTACTGTTGTTTGCTCCTTGGGGTTTAAGGCCGGGTGTCTCTGTAAAGCACTTTGTGACAACTGCTGTTGTAAAAAGGGCTTTATAAATACATTTGATTATAAATAAATTTTATTGATTATTTGTGCCCCCATCAGGCATTGTATGTTTCATATTATTCCTGTTCCTGGTTCGTGTTGCATTGTTTGCCAATTAAACTAAAAACTGATCTTTAAGAAAACAAATCTTTCCCTCTGTACCGAAAACATACCATACCGTGACCCTGGAACCGCAATACGTACCGTACTTTGGTCAGGCGTACCGTCGCACCCCTAATAATAATAATAATAATAATAAATTACAGATTACTAACCACCCTATCTGCAATCTGCCATGCTGAACTAACCTAACCAGAGGCAGCTTTACTCAGCTTTTACTCTCCTGTCATCCCCCCTCTCACTCCCCCCCTCGGGCCCCCTCACTCATCCTCCCCTCACTCATCCTTTCGCCCCCCCCTCGGGCCCCCTCACTCATCCTCCCCTCACTCATCCTCCTCTCACTCATCCTTTCGCCCCCCCCCCCAGGCCCCCTCACTCATCCTCCTCTCGCCCCCCCCCCCCTCGGGCCCCCTCACTCATCCTCCTCTCACTCATCCTCTCGCCCCCCCCCCCCAGGCCCCCTCACTCATCCTCCTCTCGCCCCCCCCATCGGGCCCCCTCACTCATCCTCCTCTCACTCATCCTCGCCCCCCCCTCGGTCCTCCTCACTCATCCTCCTCACTCTGCACTGGACTGTACCCAGAACTCCACTCATGTCCATTGGTCTGGACATACTTTACTGAGACTGTAGATGTGTACATGGCCTGTAAATCCACGACCCTCCCTTTCTGCTTCCACTGTACCCAGGTATCCAAGCCTATTGCCTGTCCGAAGGAACGCAGGGCGAGAGTGCTGACTAGAAATCAGACCGGGCCACCAGTTTGCTCTGGAAACCAGGACCAGATCACATAGAGAGTATGGATGGGTGACACTCCCCAAGGCCCAAGCCCTTTCATGGATTTTATGGCTAATACAATTCGTTCAACTTCTCAAGTAATTACCGAGGTCTCTAATGGGTGAATCAGGTGTCCTAGTTCAGGGCTGAAAACTGAAATATGTGGAGTTCCCCAAGGAGCCCTGCCTTAGTACTCCCACAGGGATGGCTCAAACAAATGACTGTGACATTGAAAGTGCATTCACTATTGAAATGACTATATGCACTAACAGTGCGTTTTTCTCGGAAGAATGACTCAAATATGTCCTGATTTTCTTTCCCAGTAAACGGGCTGTGGTTTCCCTGACATGTCACTGATGTTTTAGAATAGTTTGACCAAAAACCAACTCAAGACCATTTCCATTTTGTCAGCTTTGCTTGCATCTCTTGTCCCAGGTGATCGGTCCTTTCATCATTATGAGCTGAACCAAAACAACTGACCCTAGACCTGCAGTTAATGATGTTTTCATAATTCTGCATTCATATGTATGTGCAAGAGAAGCAGAGCTCCGGTCAGTCCTGGTCTTCTGTCCAAGTCAAACCTTGACCTGAACATCCACAGTTACATAAGTCTTATCATAAAGCGCACACAGACCAGGATATCTGCACCTCTGTTGTAAACCTCTGTTGTAAACCTCTGTTGTAAACCTTCTTGTGTAAGTGTCATTGTTGACAGGTGGGAACCAACCTTGATTGTGTATATTATTCATCATTGATTTAGACATTGATTCCATGTTTGTATGTGGGAGAGAAGATTATTGCTGTGATTATGTTTGTAAAGTCCCAAAACTCTGATCTGATAGTTGGCTTAATTCATTATCATTTCTATGTTGTTTCATTCAACATGTAAGTTGTCTGTTGACTAATAAAGTTATACATAATGCAAATATCATCTTGTCTATACTATTTCATTGCTTATATTCTAACATATCTATAACATTAGGATGTGAAATGGTCTAGTGTTGTAGAAAAATTAAAATATATAAATACAAAAACTAAAAACAAATACTAGAATATAAACATAAATAAAACAAGGGAGACTAACCACCTTAATAATAAAACAAGGGGGACTCTAACCACCTTAATAGTAAAACAAGGGAGACTCTAACCACCTTAATAATAAAACAAGGGAGACTCTAACCACCTTAATAATAAAACAAGGGAGACTCTAACCACCTTAATAATAAAACAAGGGAGACTCTAACCACCTTAATAATATAACAAGGGGGACTCTAACCACCTAATAATAAAACAAGGGAGACTCTAACCACCTTAATAATAAAACAAGGGAGACTCTAACCACCTTAATAATAAAACAAGGGAAACTCTAACCACCTTAATAATAAAACAAGGGAGACTCTAACCACCTTAATAATAAAACAAGGGAGACTCTAACCACCTTAATAATATAACAAGGGAGACTCTAACCACCTTAATAATAAAACAAGGGAGACTCTAACCACCTAATAATAAAACAAGGGAGATTCTAACCACCTTAATAATAAAACAAGGGGGACTCTAACCACCTAATAATAAAACAAGGGAGACTCTAACCACCTTAATAATAAAACAAGGGAGACTAACCACCTTAATAATAAAACAAGGGAGACTCTAACCACCTTAATAATATAACAAGGGGGACTCTAACCACCTTAATAATATAACAAGGGGGACAACATCATCTATGTCAGCCTGTATGTTGCTTATGTCACCCCAAATCATTCTCAGTAAGGTAGATGTTAGATTGAGTAATACTATATGTTTTCCAGTGAATCATTGACACTTAGTTGTGTAATAATTTTATTGTTCCAGTTTATTAAATAGCGAAGTGAAATCCCCTGGCCAATGTTTGTGACGTCTCTTAAATCTGCTCAGGACCACAAAAAACCACATGTGAAACTGCATCTGTAATCAGCCTCCTCCAAAACCCCCTGGAATGTAAGTGGCTGGTGGGAATCCTCATAAACTGCCAACCACAATGGTCTAATACAGTTGTGTTCAAAAGTTTGCATACCCTTGGAGAATTGGTAATATATGTTCCATTTGCAAAGAAAACCTGAGGGAGCAGGCAAAACACGTCTTTCATTTCTTACGGGATTCATGTTCTACTGTAGGTCATAACAGAATGGCACAATTATAAAACTAAACTTGGCAACAAAGAACAAAATGAACTGACCCATGTTCAAAAGTCTGCATACCCTTAGTTCTTAATACTGTGTATTGACCCCTTTAGCATCAATGACAGTGTGCAGTCTTTTGTAATAGTTGTATATGAGGCCCCGGATTCTTGCAGGTGGTATAGCTGCTCATATAGGCCTCCAGGTCATGCAAAGTCTTTGGTCGTCTTGCATGAACCACATGTTTGAGATCTCCCCAGAGAGGCTTGATGATATTAAGGTCCGGAGACTGATGGCCACCCCAGAACCTTCACCTTCTTCTGCTGTAACCACTGGAGGGCCAACTTGGCCTTGTGCTTAGGGTCACTGTCGTGCTGGAAAGTCCAAGAGGGCCCATTTGGCAGCATTCTTACAGAAGAATGCAAATTGTCTGCCAGTATTTTCTGATAACATGCTGCATTCATCTTGTCATCAATTTTCACAAGATTCCCAGCGCCTTTAGAGCTCACTCCCCCACATTGGGGATGGTATTCTGTTCACTATAGGCCTTGTTGACCCCTCTCCAAACATAGCACCTATGGTTGTGACCATGAAGCTCTATTTTGGTCTCTTCACTCCAAATGACAGTGTGCTAGAGGCTGTGAGGTGTATCAAGGTGTATATTATAACAAGGCTTTTTTGTGGCATTGGTGTAGTAAAGGCTTCTTTCTGGCAACTCAACAATGCAGCTAATTTTCGTTCAAGTATTGTCGTATTGTGCTCCTTGAAACAGAGCAGCCTGTATTTCTACTGAGGTTACCTGTGGGTTTTCTTTGTATCCCGAACAATTCTGGCAGTTTTGGCTGAAATCTTTCTTGGTCTACCTGACCTTGGCTTGGTATCAACAGAACCTTGAATTTTCCCGCTTTTTTTTTATAAGAGATTGAACAGGACTGATTGGTATTTACAAGGCTTTGGATATATTTTTATATACTTATCCATCTTTATAAACTTCCATTACCTTGTTATTTTGACAGTTCTTTTCTGCTCTCCATGGCTCAGTATCTAGCCTACTCAGTGGATCCACTTGAGAGATAACAAACTCATTGTCAATTTATACACAATGAGACAGTAATTGCAATTTAAAAAAGACACAGGGGTAGGAAATTCACCTTCAATTTCAATTTTTTTACCTGTCTGTCACCTTGTGTGTCTGTAACAAGGCTAATCATTCCAGGGTATGTAAACTTTTGATCAGGGCCATTTGGGTGATTTCTGTTATTATTATGATTTAAAAAGGAGCCAAACATCTATGTGATAATAAATGGCTTGATATGATCACTATCCTTAAATAAAATGATCTGCGCGATCAGTTACGTTTTCAACATCAATGCTTAAATATGCATACTGCCAGGGTATGCATACTGATGAGCACAACTGTGTGGATGGATTTTAGCCATCAGAAATGGAATACAACACTCTGCCGGCTCCCCCTGACCCTCCGCCGGCTCCTGTTCTCCCTCCCCCAGACCCTCTGCCGGCTCCCCCTGACCCTCCGCCGGCTCCTGTTCTCCCTCCCCCAGACCCTCTGCCGGCTCCCCCTGACCCTCCGCCGGCTCCTGTTCTCCCTCCCCCAGACCCTCTGCCGGCTCCCCCTGACCCTCCGCCGGTTCTTGGTCTGTGCACTGTGGCGGAGCCTCTTCCTGGTCCTGTCCCCGGTCCCCGTCCTAAGGCGGAGCCTCCGCCTTTGTGCCCCGCCCCCCGCCCGTTGTTCCTTTTGTCTTGTGGCTGGAGCCGTGCCTGGAGGGGGGTACTGTAACGGTCCCAGTCGTACAGGACTGTTCCGCTTCGTGTTTTCTGTTTGTCCTTGGCTTGTCTTGTCCTTGTATGGTCTTTCCTGTTCTTGTTTCAGTTAATCAGTACATTCCTTTCACCTGTGTTTAGCCCCCACCTGTTTCTGTTCTCCTTGTTAATCTGTGTATTTAGTTCAGCCATTTTCTCCCTGTCCTTGTCGGTCATTATGTGTTGTTGCATTTCATATTCCCTTCCTGCTCGATTTTTCACCTCTGTGTTTGCCTCCGTCTCCCTCCATGGATCGTTACATATTTCTCCAAGAATATCGGATTTTGTCCTTCTATGTAGTCAGTGTTGGTGTAATGGTCTAAAACCAGATTGAAATAGTTAACTTAAAAGATGATTATAAAGTAGATACTTATGTATTTCAGAAGGTATACATTCCTCAAATATAATAACAGATTACTAAAAGTGGGTCCAATTATTTACCACCACATCAGATTTCCATAAAAATCTTTTTCACCGTCATTAGACTTGTTGAATAGACCTATGCATGTGGCCAGAAACTGTAATGTACTTTTATAAGCCAGAAGAGGACTGGCCACCCCTCTTTCTGGGTTTTGATCCTACTAGGGAGTTTTCCAGCCACTTGCATCAAATCTTGTTGCTCTTTGGGGTTTCTAAACTGGGTATCTGTAAAAAGCACTTTGAGACAACTGCTGATGTGAAACCACTTCAGAAATTGCGTATTCTACTTCATTTTTGGTCAGTTCCTTTGTTGCTATTTATTTAATCGAGAAGATGCCGTATATCAGTTTAATCTTTTATATGTCTGGTTTGGAGTGTTAGCATTGATCAAATTGTTGTGAAATTATAGTTTGAGGTAAAAGCTGATCTAAGATATCTGAAACTCATTGCCAAGTATGTAAAGTTGAATATCAATGGCATTTAGCATTATTTTCATAAATTCATAATTTAGAAATTTGTTTGTAATTTCCGGAACTGCGGTGGATTTTATCTATATTTTTTCGATTATCCAAATTAAAGTGGGGTGGTGAATTGCTGTGGGCTGTGATGGCAATTTCATCGATCAGAATTCTTAAAGGAGGAAGTACAGAGAGAAAATTATCTTGGCATAATTAAGTTTATTTGCAAATAGAGAGACGCGTTAAACGCTTACAAACATAATCATTCCGAGGAGTCTCTAAAGCATTTGGAAATACATTAGATACTTATAGAGGAATGGGTGGAGATAAGAATCTGCATGGTCATACCACATAAACAACACATGTTCCTTATCCATCCTACCCCCTGTTGTGTATCTTCCTCTATCCTGTCTTAAGACCCACTGTTCTGCATCTACTCCCATCCTGTTAAAGATTCACGTTTACCTCAGCACCTCATACTTCCTTTACCACAGCACAACCGACATTCCTTTTCTTATCTTAACATGGGGACTCAATACCTGAATCAATAAGAATGCATCAGTTCAAGACATTTCCATAACAGGGCTCACCATACATGTTGTTTTATCCCACTGCCCTAACATAGAAATGGCACACCTTAAAACCCACAACTGACCGCTATCACATGAAATGTGAGGTTCCCTGATGTTGTGTTTTTGCTGTGACCACATTAGTGGGGGAGGCAATATAACCAGATGACTTGCGTTAGATAGACTCCGCTCTCTCTGAGGGAAAGATTGGCCTGCATAGAGAGACAGTCCATCAGTTACTCTGAGTGATATCTGAACTAAGATGATTTGTAGATATTTGTCATTATTCCCCTTTAAGGTCACTATGTCTCATTCTTTGTGTGGCATGAGTTTTCATGGGTAGTATTTTATTTTTAGAAGTAGTTTTACTCAATTCTGAAAACGCCTGCAGTACCTGGACTAACCAGTATTGAGAACAGGTTTGATAATTGCTGTTTGTCCAAAGAAATAATTTTATGGTAAGTTAATGCATGACAACCTTCTATAAAAGCCACATCCAATGTCTGGCCCTGAAAATAGGATATATACATTTGACCCAGTGATAAAATGCAAGGCTGAATGATAAACTGCATCCAGAGATTTCAGTACAGAAGCTGAGGCAAACTTAAACAGTGCATTTAAAAAGACCATTCACCCTTCCACCTTTTCAAAATGTTGTTACATTACAGCCTTATTCTAAAAAAAAAAAATCCTTGTCAGTTTACACACAGTGGCCCTTATTCATGAGACCTTATCAGATTAATGAATTGGATGAAGCCATTGACGCGAGGAAGCGCAGCACCAGTCCTCGTTTACACATGACACCCCTGTAATTTACGTGGGTGTGGCAGTCCTCAACCTATAAATTGACAGCTTTCCTCATAAATTACAACCTAAAACCGCTAATTAACCATTTATTATTCTCCATAAAACAATCACCGCGGTCATGGAATACTCTTTCACGACTCAGCGCAGAGCCCAAGGTCCTTTAGAAGGGCTCTGACATTATTAGGGGAACTGCTCAACCCACAAACGCTGGTTTATTTACATTCCCACTAGTCAATTTAAGACCTGTTATTTAATCAAAATGCCAGCAACCAAAATGATAAGGAACATTTATGATCTCCAAGTATGTCGATACTGCACACGTTTTCTAGTTGTAAAAAACATTTTGCAACCTTGTAAAAAAGATTTGGAATCATGCAATTTTGTTACAAACATCTTGCTGTGACTAAATGATATGTACATTGACTATGTAAATCACAGTCTGTCGTAGTACGCGTCACAGCGTTTGCAACCAGACATACCCGTGAGGCGTAGGAGGACATAGCTTTTTCCAATCAATGAACTGAATGCATGGTGAGTGCGTGACTTTTTAGCCGTTTTCATTGTTTAATTGTTGCATAGATATGAAAAATCTATATAATACATTTTAAAATAAGGCTGTAACATATGAAAATGTAGAAAAAGTGAAATGGTCTTAAATACCTTCCAAATGCACAGCATAGCAGGGATGTGAAAGTTGCACAATTTCATTTCTATGTTGCCGACATGATTTGCTTTTGTAAAAAGAATCAACTTTAATTTTCAGCTACTTCACCAGCTCAGTAATGCATGTTTGTAAAGACACTTTTCCCAAAGTATTTTTAGGAAGGTACTTAACAACTGTTAAGGCTTGTAATTTTAGGGTAATTCGAAAGTAGTTTGACAGTGCTCTTCCAAGGTCTAAAACCCAACTGAAACCCAACTGAAAAAATAGTTTTCACTAAAAGCAATGGAACTTTGTATTTATGAAAGACTTCAGAGTTTTGGCAAGCAGTTACAATTCAGAGATAAAGATGATACTTATCAAGATCAGTAGAGTCGCCACCCTTACACAGATAGACAGCAGAATTAATGATTGAATATACTGTGCCTGGCAAGAGTTTGCACACTCACCTGTTCAGGTGAGTTCAGGTGAATTCAGGTGATTTGGGAGGTGTGTACTACTGTAACTTTAGGCTGGTACTGTATGTGTTAGTGCTCTGGAGATAAATGGTACAGAACCAACAACTTTATCAGCCCCTGTGACTTTCCTTTTTTCTAAATAGAACAAGAATTCAAGGACCTCTTTATCAGCAGACTTAGTGAGCACCCCTGGCAGAATTTCCATTTCATTTGCTTAGCATATTTACACTAATGTATGATTTGGCTTTTCCAGAAAGTTCTAGAAATATGCAGTATATCTCAATTTCCTGAAAGACAGCCAGTCCAAACTTTAATCTGTTTTTACAACACTTGTATCACGGTAGGAAGCGAGGAGAATGCAAACATTCCTTATAATGGTTTATTTCCAAAACAACCAAAAGTCAAGCGGGCAAAGCTGGGTTTTAAAACATGTATATGCAGGGCCCAGCTGTATAAGAGACCTTGGTCTCAGTCTGTGTTCCTTGTTGAAATAAAGGTATATTAAAAATAGGAATCCCAATTAGAGACAATGCAGGCAGCTGCCTCTGATTGGGGACAACTAAAAAACTAAACATACAGTAAAGATGCCTAGAGAGGCATCCCTGCAGTCAGGCCCTGACACCTTGCCCATGTCTATTCTCTTTTATGAATAGAATTAAACCAGGGCTTGGATATATTGTTCACTCTTCCGCGTCAGTTGTAAAAACAGCAGGGAAATACTGTCTCATGGTAAAGATCTTGCAAAGAATGTTCTTTGACCGGTGTTTCCTCTCAGGTAATTCTGGCACCTCTGATACATACAAATCGGCAATGATATATATATCACTGATATATCAATTCAGCTGTGTGTAAGAAATATTTTGCCTTTAGAAGTATTTCATTATTTCTTAGAGACGCCTTTGGCTGCAATGACAGCTTTATGTCCTTTGGGGTACTAGTTTTGCACACAGTGTTGAAGAGGTTTTGGCCGATTCTCCTGTCAGATTGGAGGTTTTGGCCCATTCTCCTTCTCAGATTAGGTTTTGGCCCATTCTCTTGTGAGATTGGGTGTTTTGGCCCATTATCCTGTCAAATTGGAGGTTTTGGCCCATTCTCCTGTCAGATTGGGTGTTTTGGCCCATTCACCTGTCAAATTGGGGTTTTTGGCACATTTGTTCCAGGTTGTTCAGGTTGGTTGGACGACGCTTGTGCGCCGGAATTTTCAATTAGTGCCACAGATTCTCCAGGTATCCATTTATGAAGGTTCATTAGGAATATTAAACTCACATAAATATTTCTGATCCCGAAGGCTACTTATTTGTCAAATAATTTATATTTTTCAGTTTAAACATGTTTCCATCCAGGTTCCCTGTGCTGAGATCACTGTTTTTCCAAGTTCTTTGTCACCGTTTCCTGTTAGATTTTCCTGTTAGATATAGTAATTGTTTTTGTTCCTGTTCTCCCTCCACAGTGATGTTCGTCATCAGATGCCTTCCTGGTACAGGGCAGCATTGATGGGAGAAAGAAAGTCTTCTAGTGGAGAACAGCAGGCTGCACATCACACTCCATTCATTAGGTCCACCCCAACCAGTCTCCTGGTGTTCCTACTTCCTTATTGCATTCAGATACACTTTTCAAATTCCATTGCTCCTGTCACTTTGCCAGACAGGAAACTTGAACAACAAAGATAACACTGAACTCCGTTCAAGCCAATCACAAAGTACAGTAGAATAGGTGTGTCACCTCTCTTCAGCTGACAGAAGCTCAGAGACAACCTTCATATTCATATTACCTGGACACCAGAAATATTCTGTTTAAAGAGTCATCTTTGATATTGTCTGTAATAAAAACAATAAAACCTGGCAGTGAATAGGCTATACCATTATCCCTTGTGTTTGGTTGGAAGGTCGTTTTTTTGTCTTTGATTTCCTCTTTGTTCTTCAAAAAACAGAATTGAATCATTGAATCTGAGGGGGAGGGATAATTCCTCATAATCAGACACACTGAAATTTGACTTCCTGATTGGAAGGGAAATGTGGAACAAAAGCCAGAGTCAGTGTGCACTTATGATATATAATGGTCTAGTGTTGTATTTCCATAACATTAGGATAAAGAATGGTCTAAATCTATAGTTCTATAGTATAATGATATATCATTTTCTGTTTCCCTTCATGGAGTTAACTTCTAACCAAAGAGGGTGGACCTGATTAAGAGGGATTACTTTCAGACCAGTGAGGGTGTTTTCCTAGAAACCTCTGTCTCTACAAGAATCTGTTGAGTGTGTTTGCATGTGTTTTTCTCTGTGTGTATGTGTGTGTGTGTGTCTGTCTGTCTGTCTGCCTGTCTGTCTGCCTTTCTTGTGGGCCAAACCTACAGCAATCCTGCATTGCATAGTTGAGTGGAATATCATTCCTGTTACAGTGCCTTTGGATTACAATTAGTGCTAAATATAGTTACATATTCTCAAAATGGCTTCATCGCAGAGCGCATAGAGAAGTCACCAAGCTTATCATGTGAGTTGTGTGTGCTTTCCTATTGGTCCGTTTCAGATTGTTGTTTGTGGGATCAGATTGTTTGTTGAAGTTACTCCACATGCTCTGATAAGATTATGTCGCATTTCCTGAAGCAGGACATATTCACAGTCGACAAATCCTCCATCCTCAGCTGTCTCTGAAGAGATTCATTGAGCAGTTGTAGCCCCATCTGTTAGCAGTAGGGCTTTGGGTTTTCGCCCAGCTGATAATTGTTTTCTGATATAGGATTTATTGTTTATGGGTAGCATCTCCACTTCTGGACCCCTTTTTCATGGACTGCCCGATAACGGTGCCCTGCGACGCCTCTTCGGTGGTGGGCTGTTCTGTGGGGGTGGGATACAGGCCCTCGGTCCAGTGAGTTCTCACGGGTAACGTTGCCATGTTGACCCTCAAAGTCCTCTGGGGGCAGGCGCTAACAACGGCGCATGCTGAGCACCTTTGCGTTGTGAAAGTCCACTTAATCCCACACACAACCTGTAGACTGGCCGATTTCCCCTATGAACACCAACCACTCAACGTCTGTGGTGAGTGGACGCTCAAACTGAAGAATGATGTTGTATAGCCTCTCAAAGTGGTTTGAGGTCACACTCATTGACACTCGGTAGTAAAATCTGCCCAACAATGACTACAGGTGCACCACTGAAAGCATCCTTTCAGGATGCATTACTTCCTGGTACGGCAGCTTCTCCGCTGCAGACCCCAAGTCTCTCCGGAGGGTGGTGAAATCTGCGGAGAGCATCGTCAGCTGCCATCTCCCCTCCATACAAGGAATCTATCATACACAATGCCTTAGGAAGGTACGGAACATCATCAAACATTACAGCCACCCAGGCTATGGTCTGTTCACACTGCTGCCGTCTCGTTGACACTACCGGGGCATCGGGGTACGCACCCCCAGACTCACAAACAGTTTTTTCCCTCAGGCCATAAGGCCCCTCAACCAGTAACACTGATCCATGATCATACTGATTCAACCAGTAACACTGATCCATGATCATACTGACTCAACCAGTAACACTGATCTATGATCATACTGATTCAACCAGCAACACTGATCCATGATCATGCTGATACAACCAGCAACACTGATCCATGATCATACTGACTCAACCAGTAACACTGATCTATGATCATACTGATTCAACCAGCAACACTGATCCATGATCATGCTGATACAACCAGCAACACTGATCCATGATCATACTGACTCAACCAGTAACACTGATCCATGATCATACTGACTCAACCAGTAACACTAATCTATGATCATACTGATTCAACCAGCAACACTGATCCATGATCATACTGATTCAACCAGCAACACTGATCCATGATCATACTGATACAACCAGCAAACACTGATCCATGATCATACTGATTCAACCAGTAACACTGATCCATGATCGTACTGATACAACCAGCAACACTGATCCATGATCATACTGATACAACCAGAAACACTGATCCAGGATCATACTGATTCACATCCCCACATCCTCACTACCTTGTCACCCACATCCTCACTGCCTTCTATTCACTTTGAAGTAAATATAAAAAGAGCAAAAGGACCTGATAAACCAGCATCAAAGGACAGAAGGAAGAAATATCCTCTTAACCTACCTCAGACCTGGCATAGGAAAAAGCAGAGGTGTCGCTAGGATCACAATACATTCAGGGCTAAGCTCACCCCCCCACCACGCCCGGGACAGAAAGTACAGGCTTTTGAATGTACATGCGGAAAATTTCGATGTACATGCTAGCGGCCTACACGTCTATATTGTCATAATTCATACATTTTATTCATAAAAGACTGTAGCCCCAGATGCCCAGGCCTAACGACGACACTGGGAAAAAACATGACTGTGTGTCAGAATGTGTTTTGCCTTTACTCCCTTCATTAGCTAACAGACCATGGGGATCTGTTGTGGATGAAAACAGGCCTGTGTGACCTAAACTAGAGCACTTTGCGAGTGAATCGAGTGAATAGACATGACACAACCAGAGAACACCTGTAAATGTCCATTCATCCTGGTCATAAGCAATGCTAACATAGTAACTCAGCAAACTGAAGGCTACCGTGCTAGTGTCACGGGTGTGAAATTGCTAGCTAGTCATTTAGCAGTTGGCGCTGATAGCATTTCAATTCGTTATGTTACAATCTCCTCAAGTGGAGGAGTTTAAGTATCTAGGGGTCTTGTTCACGAGTGAGGGAAGGATGGAACGGGAGATTGACAGACGGATCGGTGCAGCTTCTGCAGTAATGCGGTCGATGTATCGGTCTGTCGTGGTGAAGAAAGAGCTGAGCCGCAAGGCGAAGCTCTCGATTTACCGGTCAATCTACGTTCCTACTCTCACCTATGGTCATGAGCTTTGGGTCATGACCGAAAGGACAAGATCCCGGATACAGGCGGCCGAAATGAGCTTTCTCCGCAGGGTGGCTGGGCGATCCCTTAGAGATAGGGTGAGAAGCTCGGTCACCCGGGAGGAGCTCAGAGTAGAGCCGCTGCTCCTCCACATCGAGAGGGGTCAGCTGAGGTGGCTTGGGCATCTGTTTCGGATGCCTCCGGAACGCCTTCCTGGGAAGGTGTTCCGGTCCCGTCCCACCGGGAGGAGACCCCGGGGAAGACCTAGGACACGCTGGAGGGACTATGTCTCCCAGCTGGCCTGGGAACGCCTCGGTGTCCCCCCGGAAGAGCTGGAGGAAGTGTCTGGGGAGAGGGAAGTCTGGGCATCCCTGCTTAGACTGCTGCCCCCGCGACCCGGCCCCGGATGAAGCGGAAGAAGATGTATGTAGATGTATGTACGTTACAATCTTAGAAACTGTGGTTGTTACGCTATAATTTAGAATAAAAATAACATGGCAATTTACAGGAAGTACCAGTACTGAGCTGAAAGTGCAGGGTTAAGAGATCATGTAGGTTTAGGAGAAGCAGTGACAGCTTATGTGATATGTGTAGAGTGTGTCATCATCCAAATGTTCGTTTAATAAGCGTTTGTTTCTATTGTTAGGAATTTGACTCCCAGAAGCATGAGCAAGGAGAGTGTGTGACTGTGAGAACAGGGCAAACCTAAATGTTTGCCTAGTCTGGCAAATAAATGCATATGACATGCATGTCCAATGATGTTACAGTCACTTGTCAATGAGGTGGCCATAATTCCCCTTATCTTAGGTTGTATCTGAAGGCCCATAGATCTTATTTCACGATAAGCCATTCTTTACTTCTGTCCCAGCCTGGAGTTAGCATCACTGTCTTCATCCAAATTCATGAATTAAAACGGTTTGCCAAGTAAGCAAATGCTGCATTGCAGAAAACTAACTCGAAAGCACTCAGAAATTAAGACTGATGGCATAATTTACCTCAAAGAATCTGTCAATGTTGTAAAATTAAAGGTTTTTAACAAAAGGTCTAAACTCATGTCTATTTGCTACCCGGAAAGAAATGTAGAATTTACTTATGAACTGAGTGCCTCCAAACTAATAATAATACATTTTATTTATATAGCGCTTTTCTTGGACTCAAAGTCGCTTAGAATTACCAAACTAGTATTACGTTTGGTACAACAGGGGTAAATGTAAGCCTGGCAGGCCTCAAATGATTACTTTCACTTTTACGAGATTCATATTGGTGCTCTGGGTCGGTTAAGACATCTGGCTCGCTGACTCTGGTAAACACATCGTACATAAACCCAAGAATGCAACATGAATTTTGAATCTACCATTGCTCTTTCAGCAACAACACTTTCTCTGCCGAATAAAGTTTTAAAAAACAAATACTATATGATTAGGAACACTTAGTTTTACTTTTAAGTCTGACAGATGCTGAAGGAATTTATCTTCCCTCCCCTTCAATCCAACAACCATCCAACACCCCAACCACCATCTCGACCACACCTCGTCCACCTCGTCCACCTCATCCACTAGTAAAACCGCAACATAGAGCCGGCAGAAAACGTGTGGCAATTTGGATTAAGTTGAATGAAATACGTAAATACAAACATTAGGAACATATGCTTTTCCTTTTATTGGAACTTAATTAAGCAAAGTGTTTTGTTGTCACTATTCTGGTGAACCACAAAAAATAGAAGAACGAAAGTGATGTATGAGGTGTGACATCAAATATGTGGTGAGAAGCATTTAGCTAACCCACACACACATACCTACACTCACAGACAAACATGCACATGTTGGTTATGCTATCAATGTGACAACCAGTCATTTTGTAGTATAAAAAAATCCCTACACTCATACCAGGATTTACTATCAAAGTGTGGACCGGAAATGTTGTACCAAGCTGTTATTCTTAAACCCTAACACTAGAATGAACCATGTAATACTAACCCTTGCCCTTATCTCAATCAAATCAATCAAATTTATTTATAAAGCCCTTTTTACAACAGCAGTTGTCACAAAGTGCTTTACAGAGACACCCGGCCTTAAACCCCAAGGAGCAAACAACAGTAGTGTTGAATTTCAGTGGCTAGGAAAAACTCCCTAAGAAGGCCGAATTTTAGGAAGAAACCTAGAGAGAACCCAGGCTCAGAGGGGTGACCAGTCCTCTTCTGGCTGTGCCGGGTGAGATATTAAGAGTCCAATTGGAATAATTAATAAATGTCTCTGGGCTAAATCCAGAGTCTATTTGATTTATGACCAGGTGGACAAGGACAGGGACAACAACGGGCCCCCCAAACCAGGTAATCCGCAGGTGTGGACCAGGACCTTATGTCCTCCTAAAGTTTAAAACTGGAGGAGACTGAGAAAAGTTAGAAAGTGCATTCCTCATATCCCCCAGCACAACAGTATAGCAGCAGAACACCTTGGAACTGAGACGGGGGGGTCCGGCGACACTGTGGCCCTACCCGGGGGAGGCCCCAGACAGGGCCCAACAGGCAGGAAATCAATCCACCCACATTGTTAGGCATCAACCAAAGGGACACCCACCAACCGCAACCTCCCTGAATGAGGGCCGAGTATTGCCAGCAGCGTACAGCCCAATTGCACAAGTGCGTTACAGAGAGAAAACAAGAAGCCAGTGACTCTTCCCCCTAAAGACATTGGAGGGAGGGCATCCCAGTGGCGACAAGAGCCCACCTGGCAAGACAGCAAGGGTGGACAGTATCAAGCCTGGTCACCTTCACGCCCCCGGGCCAGGCTACACCTAATTATAAACCGTGCTGTAGAGATGAGTTTTTAGTAGATACTTGAAAGTTTGCACTGAGTTTGCATTTCTAACCTTAATTGGCAGATCATTCCACAGTAGTGGAGCTCTATGAGAAAAGGCCCTGCCGCCAGCTGTTTGTTTAGAAATTGTAGGTACAATTATAAGGCCTGCATCTTGCGATCTAAGGTTACGTGTAGGTATGTATGGCTGGATCATTTCAGCAAGGTAAGTAGGAGCAAGTCTAATTGAAGTTTATTTATTGATTTGTCTGGATAACCAGAGAATGAACACTAATACTGACCCTTATCTAACCCTAGAATGAACCCTGTAATACTAACCCTGACCCTTATCTAACCCTAGAATGAACCCTGTAATTTTAACCCTGACCCTTATCTAACCCTAGAATGAACCCTGTAATACTGAGCCTGACCCTTATTTAACCCTAGAATGAACCCTGTAATACTAACCCTGACCCTTATTTAACCCTAGAATGAACCCTGTAATACTAACCCTGACCCTTATCTAACCCTTGAATGAACCCTGTAATACTAACCCTGACCCTTATTTAACCCTAGAATGAACCCTGTAATACTAACCCTGACCCTTATCTAACCCTAGAATGAACCCTGTAATACTGAGCCTGACCCTTATTTAACCCTAGAATGAACCCTGTAATACTGAGCCTGACCCTTATTTAACCCTAGAATGAACCCTGTAATACTAACCCTGACCCTTATTTAACCCTAGAATGAACCCTGTAATACTAACCCTGACCCTTATCTAACCCTTGAATGAACCCTGTAATACTAACCCTGACCCTTATTTAACCCTTGAATGAACCCTGTAATACTAACCCTGACCCTTATCTAACCCTAACATTAATGTTAACCTGAACAACCCAACCTTTATTTCTAAACTTGGTTGGATGTAGAATAAGGATAGGAGTTAGGTTTAGGCATGAATGGTTATGTTTAGGAGTTAAGGTAACCTAAGACCAGATCCAGTACCTCCTACTTCTCTGTTCCTCCCTCCACCTAACTGCCTGTTCCTCCCACCACCTAACTGCCTGTTCCTCCCTCCACCTAACTGCCTGTTCCTCCCACCACCTAACTGCCTGTTCCTCCCTCCACCTAACTGCCTGTTCCTCCCTCCACCTAACTGCCTGTTCCTCCCTCCACCTAACTGCCTGTTCCTCCCTCCACCTAACTGCCTGTTCCTCCCTCCACCTAACTGCCTGTTCCTCCCTCCACCTAACTGCCTGTTCCTCCCTCCACCTAACTGCCTGTTCCTCCCTCCACCTAACTGCCTGTTCCTCCCTCCACCTAACTGCCTGTTCCTCTCTCCACCTAACTGCCTGTTCCTCCCTCCACCTAACTGCTTGTTCCTCCCTCCACAGGAAAGTACCACCAATACCTGCCAGTCAGGTTGTGATTCCTGGGCTGTTGCCAGGGTTACTTCATGCCAGTCTACACTACCAGTCATGCTGCCACACCTCCTCATTCTGTTGTTGTTATGGTAATACATGGTTGTTTGGTAGTGGTATATATGTTGTTGTTTGGTTATCAGAGATTAGCCAGTATTACTGCCATTGTTTACTTTTTATGTTTCAATGAAATGTTGGCATGTGTGCATGTTGGGCGTCCCCATCCAAACCATTCCCAGGCTTTGTGAGAACTTTGTGGGAGTCTTTTAGAAGTAATTATGCTGTAGTTGGACAACATTCAAACAAAATTCACACAGCACCCTCAAGAGTATTTCAGAAACACTCTCTGTAAACCCTGACGTATATTTACTTGAATATTTCTATTCGAGCTAATGAAAATGATGGTGAAACTGACTTGTATTCAATTGTTTCAAAAGTAAAGCTTGATTCCATTTGGAATTACTGATCCCTTTGAAGTCCCCTCCCTGACCAAGTCCCATCTTGACTAGGCACAGTGTTGGTGGTTCTTATGGACCTTCAGTGCTTCAGGTATGTCCAGGGACCCTTCCCCAGATCCTTGCCTCGATAGAATCTTGCCTAATGGCTTGGTTTCTCCTCTGACGTGCACTGTCAATGGTGGGGCCTAATATAGACAATGGTGGGGCCTAATATAGTCAATGGTGGGGCCTAATATAGTCAATGGTGGGGCCTAATATAGACAATGGTGGGGCCTAATATAGACAATGGTGGGGCCTAATATAGTCAATGGTGGGGCCTAATATAGTCAATGGTGGGGCCTAATATAGACAATGGTGGGGCCTAATATAGACAATGGTGGGGCCTAATATAGACAATGGTGGGGCCTAATATAGTCAATGGTGGGGCATAATATAGACATTGGTGGGGCCTAATATAGACAATGGTGGGGCCTAATATAGACAATGGTGGGGCCTAATAGAGACAATGGTGGGGCCTAATATAGACAATTGTGGGGCCTAATATAGTCAATGGTGGGGCCTAATACAGACAATGGTGGGGCCTAATATAGACAATGGTGGGGCCTAATATAGACAATGGTGGGGCCTAATATAGACAATGGTGGGGCCTAATAGAGACAATGGTGGGGCCTAAAAAAGACAATAGTGGGGCCTAATATAGACAATGGTGGGGCCTAATATAGACAATTGTGGGGCCTAATATAGACAATGGTGGGGCCTAATATAGACAATGATGGGGCCTAAAATAGACAATGGTGGGGCCTAATATAGACAATGGTGGGGCCTAATATAGACAATGGTGGGGCCTAAAATAGACAATGGTGGGGCCTAATATAGACAATGGTGGGGCCTAATATAGACAATGGTGGGGCCTAATATAGACAGGTTTGCATCTTTCCGAATTCAGGTCCAATCAATTGAATTCGCCACAGGTGGACAGTCAAGTTCTAAAAACAATGTCAGTGTCATAGCAAAGGGTCTGAATACTTCAGATTTTTATTTATATTTCTGTTATTTATTATTTATTTTATTTATACATTTGTAAAATGTATTATTTATACATTATAGGGTGTTGTATGTAGATTAAATAGATTCAGTCCATCTGAGAAAAGGCTGCAACCTAATAAAATGTGGAAAAGTGAAGGGTTCTGAACAGCTTCTGAATAAACGGTATTTGTAATTTTTGTTCATACATAATCATGAGCAAATAAATCGCATCATAATCACAACATAAGCATTGGAAATCCATGTTATATTATCTTTATTTTATATATAGTATCTCACAAAAGTGAGTTCACCCCTCACATTTTAGCAAATATTTGATTATATCTTTTCATGTGGCGACACGGAAGAAATGACACCGTCAGGACTGCTGAGCAGGAAGCCGATAGACTTGACGGCAAGGTTGTCTTCTACATACTGACACACACACACACACACACACATAAATCACAGGCCAAAAATGCAATCCTACATGAACTGGCAGACATTCCAGGCATTGTTTCAAACAGCTGTCTCTTTCTTTCTTTACAAAAAGAAAATATTTGATTATAACTGTTCATGTGACAACACTGAAGAAATTACACTTTGCTACAATGGAAAGTAGTGAGTGTACAGCTTGTATAACAGTGTACATTTGCTGTCCCCTCAAAATAACTCAACACACAGCCATGAATGTCTAAACCGCTGGCAACAAAAGTCAGTACACCCCTAAGTGAAAATGTCCAAATTGGGCCCAAAGTGACAATATTTTGTGTGGCCACCATTATTTTCCAGCATTGCCTTAACCCTCTTGGGCATGGAGTTCCCCAGAGCTTCACAGGTTGCCACTGGAGTCCTCATCCACTCCTCCATGACGACATCACGGAGCTGGTGGATGTTAGAGACTGCTTCAGTATGTCACAGTACATGTTGGCATTCATGTTTCCCTCAATGAACTGTAGCTCCCCAGTGCTGGGAGCACTCATGCAGCCCCAGACCATGACACTCCCACCACCATGCTTGACTGTAGGCAAGACACACTTGTGCCCAATCTGGACATTTTCACTTAGGGGTGTACTTACTTTTGTTGCCAGCGGTTTAAACATTAATGGCTGTGTGTTGTGTTATTTTGAGGGGATAGCAAATTTACACTGTTATACAAGCTGTACACTCACTACTTTACATTGTAGCACAGTGTCATTTCTTCAGTGTTGAAAAGATATAAGCAAATATTTGCAAATATGTGAGGGGTGTACTCACTTTTGTGAGATACTGTATCTGTGGGGCACGGCATTGCTTGGTCACATAATAGAAGCCAGCATACAGTATTTACAGAGGAGTTTGTTGATACTTTCATCTTGACTGCTTCAGGCAGATCATACATCTTCCTCCTGTACTTGACTAACACAGTTCATTTCATTATTTCAATTGGATTCCTTTGCAACAAGTTTACAAGGCATTGCTTTCAAACCAATATGACAGGAAGTCTCAAGATGTATTATTTGTATAGTAGTTGCCTTGAGTGCCAACCACTTTTCACTGTGTACAATTCATTTGATCTGCTTTGTTTTAATTCCAGCCCCCCTCCCGAACTGACTGCCTTTGTTTACTTTAGTTCTGCTTACATTTTCAGGTTCACCGTGTGGTGAAAGTTCCTTTTCTGCTTGTCAAACTTTTGGTTTGTGACCTAACAACATGCACAAACATACTGCAAGAAGGGAAGCGCGCAGGCCGACTGCTGTTCCTCCACGCTTCAATGTGCTCATGCTGCTCTTCACATAGGAGTCATACTGTACTGTATTGCTTGACTGGAACTGCTTAATAACAACCTATTTTACCCGTCGGTGGCGACCGGAGCATGTGGGCGGAGCTGAGTCATTCCCACAGGAATTAGGGGTGCTCCTCCTCCACCCACTCAATGCAAACAATGATGGACACTCTCATTCCTTCTCTACTCACTCAACGCCAACAACTCTAACCCCAACAATGATGGACACTCTCACCCCTTCTCTACCCACTCAGCGCCAACGACTCTACCCCCAACAATGTATCTGACAACTCAAGTTTCCTGATGACACCACTCTAACTAATCTCAAGATTACACATCAATAGGTTTTATGTGCCATCAAGTGATCGTGCTAGTGGCCTGGTGTTGGAAAAATGCCTGGAAAAATGCCTGGTCCCTATACAATAAAAATGTATAGGGACCATTAACATCTTCAGGGCTGATCATACTGCAGAGGACTTTGGTAAAACCAGAGGAGGTGGTCTGAGCATTTATATAAGCAAAGCATGATGTACAGATACTAACATAACCGGGAGTCACTGGTCAACCAATCTGTACCTGATGGTTATGTGCGGGCCCTTTTACTTGCCTCTGGAGTTCACTTCAATTGTTGTCACTGCAACCTCCATACCCCTGGATGCTAATGCTAAACTAGCAATGAAAGAACTGCAGGCTGCTATTAGCAAACTGCACATCCGGATGGTGCTTTTATTGTTGGGAATTTCAACACCTCAAATCTGAAAACAGGTTTTCCCAAATTCCACCAAATTGTTTCCTGCCCCACCAGAGGAGACAATACTCTAGCCCACATGTACACAAACATTCCAGAGGTTTAGGTTTAGTCTGATCACCTTTCACTGTTTTTACTCACCAAGTATTTACCCCTCATTTAACGTGTGAAACCATCAGTGGGGACAGTCAGTGTGGCCAGAAGGATCAGACTTCTACAGCACCAGTTTCCACACAGACTGAAGGTTTTTTGCCACTCAGACCCTTGACTCCCAAACAGACACTGAAACTTGTGCTTGTTCCGTTCTGGATTACATCAACATCTGCACCAACAATGTCACCAGCCATAAACTAAAGACCTTCCCCGACCAAAGACCTTCCCCAACCAGAAGCCATGGATGAACAGTGAGGTCCGGCAACTGATAAAGGCATGTGAAGCTGCTTTCAGATCCAGTGATGTGGAGGCCTACAGCTCATCCAGGGGCAACCTGAAAAGGGGCATCAAGATGGCTAAACATGACCACAAACTGCGGATTGAGGAGCACTTCTACAACAACTCCGAACCTTGACACATGTGGCAGGGCATCCAAGCCATCACTGACTCCCGGCCAAAGAACCCCACCCCCACAGCCAGCAACATCTCCTTCACCGGCGAGGTAAACAGGTTGTACCCTCGCTTCAACAGGGACAACTAAGACCCAGCCATTAAAGCTGAACTCCCCCCAGATGACCACCCCCAGTTTATCCATCGCAGATGTGTGGTCTGCACTGAGCAGGGTGAATGCACGCAAGTCTGCTGGGCCTGATGGCGTCCGCGGGGCGTGTGCTCAGAGCTTGAGCTGGGCAGCTGGCCGAGGTCTTTGCTGACCTGTCACTGGCCCAGGCGGGTCCCCATGTGCTTCACGTGTGAGGTGCGAGGGAAGCCAGTGCGTAAAATGCCAGGCAAAAAGTAGTTAAACAAAGCAGAGAAAAACTTTTAGGTCCCTTTTAATACAACCGTTGAGAAATATGGCACAACACGGTCCAACGTACAGACACAATAACCTGTGAGGTGCAGGTGAGAACCAGGAACTAAAATAGGCAACGTGATAGCTAATTCAAAACAGGTATGGGTGTGTTTGGGTGCACTGCTGCCATCTGCTCCAGCTGGCAGATAGAACAGCTGGCGAGGTGGAGCGCCGGAGAAGGAGAGAGCACACAGCACCATGCGGAGCAGCCATCACATCAAGACTGAAACCTTTGGGCCAGTACCGAAGCAGTCGAACAGGTCTACATCTCAATCAATCAATCAAATGTATTCATGAAGCCCTTTTTACATCAGCAGTTGTCACAAAGTGAGTTTACAAAACACCCAGCCTTAGGAGGAGCAAACAACAGTAGTGTTGAATGTGGGTCCAGAGTCCATTTAAACCTTTGACAAGGACGTTGTCAGTTGTTACATGTACATGTCTACCTCATTGCTGCTATCCCTGCATTTCAGTTGCACATGCAACCTTTCACTTTCAATTTGCCTTCATTGCACATTTTGAATTGACATTTGTACTTGCATTTGCCTTCATAGCACATCTATGCATCCCACTTGTAACATACAATGTTCTTAATTGTTTCACTTGTAAATGTCACGTCCTGGCTATGCCCCTAGCCATCTCTGCACTGGGCTAGGGCCATAGTCAGGACAGGACAGAAGGTGGCACCTCTAGCCACCTCCAATCCTTTTCGTCTCCCCAATTGGAGGCAGGTGTAGATTGTTGCCTCCAATTGGGGACCCTACTTATTTTCCCTGTGTGGCCACACCTGTGGTTCATTTTGGTGCTTTTGTTTTGTTTAATTTCTTTTTTGATAAAACATGACCATGACCATGGATTATTCCTATCATTACAACTCTGCGCCTGTGTCCAAAGCAAAACAAAGGAGCTGAAGGGTACAAGGCACAAAAAATGATCCAGGAAGAGAGTCTCCTGGGTACAGACAGTCTGCTGAGAGAGTCTGGAAGAGAGAGGCTGCTGGGTACGGAGAGAGTCTGCTGAGAGAGTCGGTTGGGTACAGTCTGAAGAGAGGGTCTGCTGGGTACAGTACAGAGGGGGTCTGCTGGGTACAGTTTGAAGAGAGAGTCTGGTCGGTACAGAGAGAGTCTGTCGGGTACAGTCTGTGATAGTCTGCTGGGTACAGAGAGTCTGCTGGGTACAGTCTGAAGAGAGAGTCTGCTGGGTACAAAGAGTCTGCTGGGTACAGAGAGGGTCTGCTGGGTACAGAGAGAGTCTGCTGGGTACAGTCCGAAGAGAGAGTCGGCTGGGTACAGTCTGAAGAGAGGGTCTGCTGGGTACAGTACAGAGTGGGTCTGCTGGGTACAGAGGGGGTCTGCTGGGTACAGTTTGAAGAGAGAGTCTGGTGGGTACAGAGAGAGTCTGTCGGGTACAGTCTGTGATAGTCTGCTGGGTACAGAGAGTCTGCTGGGTACAGTCTGAAGAGAGAGTCTGCTGGGTACAAAGAGCCTGCTGGGTACAGAGAGAGTCTGCTGGATACAGTCTGAAGAGAGAGTCTGCTGGGTACAGAGAGAGTCTGCCGGGTACAGAGAGAGTCAGCTGGGTACAGAGAGAGTCGGCTGCGTACAGTCTGAAGAGAGGCTGCTGGGTACAGTCCAGAGAGGGTCTGTTGGGTACAGTCTGAAGAGAGGGTCTGCTGGGTACAGAGAGAGTCTGCCGGGTACAGTCTGAAGTGAGAGTCGGCTGGGTACAGAGAGAGTCTGCCGGGTACAGAGAGAGTCAGCTGGGTACAGAGAGAGTCGGCTGGGTACAGTCTGCAGAGAGGCTGCTGGGTACAGTACAGAGAGGGTCTGCTGGGTACAGTCTGAAGAGAGGGTCTGCTGGGTACAGAGAGAGTCTGCCGGGTACAGTCGGAAGTGAGAGTCAGCTGGGTACAGAGAGAGTCGGCTGGGTACAGAGAGAGTCGGCTGGGTACAGAGAGAGTCGGCTGGGTACAGTCTGAAGAGAGGCTGCTGGGTACAGTACAGAGAGGGTCTGCTGGGTACAGTCTGAAGAGAGGGTCTGCTGGGTACAGAGGGAGTCTGCTGGGTACAGTCTGAAGAGAGGGTCTGCTGGGTACAGAGGGAGTCTGCTGGGTACAGTCTGAAGAGAGGGTCTGCTGGGTACAGAGGGAGTCTGCTGGGTACAGTCTGAAGAGAGAGTCTGGTGGGTACAGAGAGAGTCTGCCGGGTACAGTCTGTGATAGTCTGCTGGGTACAGAGGGAGTCTGCTGGGTACAGAGGGAGTCTGGTGGGTACAGAGAGAGTCTGCTGGGTACAGTCTGAAGAGAGAGTCTGCCGGGTACAGAGAGAGTCTGCCGGGTACAGTCTGAAGAGAGTCTGCCGGGTACAGAGAGAGTCTGCCGGGTACAGTCTGAAGAGAGTCTGCCGGGTACAGAGAGAGTCTGCCGGGTACAGAGAGAGTCTGCCGGGTACAGTCTGAAGAGAGTCTGCCAGGTACAGAGAGAGTCTGCCGGGTACAGTCTGAAGAGAGTCTGGTGGGTAGAGAGAGAGTCTGCCGGGTACAGTCTGAAGAGAGTCTGGTGGGTACAGAGAGAGTCTGTCGGGTACAGTCTGTGATAGTCTGCTGGGTACAGAGTCTGCTGGGTACAGTCTGTGATAGTCTGCCGGGTACAGAGGCTGCTGGGTACAGTCTGAAGAGAGTCTGAATCCCAGCTGAACTCTAAAGAGACTGTGAATATATAAAATCCCCCCCAAATATCAAACTCACTGCCACGCTCATACATCCAACAAAGTCATTTTAACCCTGAAAGGAGAATCACTCCCTATACCTGCCAGTGAATCTATTTAATGTCTTCACTCTGGATGCTGGGGTGTGTGTCCACCTGAACACACTGTATTTATTTGTTGTTTTTTAAGTTAAGTCATTTAGCAGAGGCTGTTTTCCAAAGGGATACACATAAATGTTCTATTGCATATATTTACCTTAGTGCTTTACTGCAGTATAGAGCTTAAGAGTGTTGCTGTTACGGGGAGGGGTGTATGAGATCCTACATCATTTGCCTCACTCCAGGCTCCAAGTTGGATATGCTGTGCAGGCACAAGCAACAGGCTATAACAAATATAATACACGTGTAAGTCATTCTGGAGATAGACATGCAGAAAGTTTTTTTCAGACACCCCTTTCCTGGTTGTTACAACAGGGATTGCCATCATGAAAATACTAAGCTGTACACCAGGGTAAAGTCACCTTTGATGAATATAGGCCGTAATTAGGATACCCTAGCAGCAAGGCAGGATCAAACATTCAAGCGCTTTTATTTATTTGGTAACCTTTATTTTCATATTGATTATTCATTATTCATATTTGGGTTGCTAGAGAGATGCTGTAACCTCTTGGCTAACTGTCGCTCGAGAAACTCCCAACGTTTGACTTTGCCGTTATTGGGGCTCATGGCTCGTGCCCTCATGGGCGCACCTGCCCAACTCGGAATTCACAAATTTTTCAGACGCAGGCCCATACACACCCTAACACATATAAAGAATGAGACACTCATACCGAAAGTAAAACTAAAGTGCAATGCATGAGCGCGCAAAGTGGCTTATCAAGACAGACGCACGCTCCAAACGGCAACAGAAGCGCATGGAGATTTTGAGGACTACCATAGCTTAACGCATAACAGACCGTTCATATAGCGGAGGCGGTTGCATCTACGGAGGGATGGAGACATTCGACGATTTCCAGACAGGTGAAGTTTAAACTATTTTTCAGTTAGTCTCCTCCGTTCACTTTAAGCTATATGGAGCTTGTACTGCGACGCACTTGCTCTGAAAAGCTTGAAACGCTCTTGACTGTGTCGCGCGCATTAGATACTGTAAATATATATATATATATATATATATAGTAATGTCATATTAAAAATACAAAATATATATTTTGGCCGTAAATGAAAAAAAACAAAAACTTAGGTTTGCTTTTTATTTCGTTTTCATCAGTCGCCGTTGGTGATGGAAACGCTGGGCTATGGGGTTGGGGTTGCGGGGGGATTCCAGTGTAGCTGCAGTGTTGGTCTTTGTTCTGTGTTGGTCATGAATTGGCATGTACCTGGGTGACTGGTGTTTTTCCAGTATTGTTCGTGTGTGGGCGGATTATTTTATAGGGATGTTTAATTATAGGCATTTTATTACCTCTGATTCGTCTGTGAATTTAGGATCAATACAGCTCTGAAGATGGTCGTTTTGTTGTGAAAATTGCTGTCTTGAAAACTGCATAAAATAAAATGCATTATAATGTTTGGCAACTTTGGTCCCAGAGGGCCAACACGCTTTCGCTTTTTGTTTGTACTTGCAAATTAATTGCAGTCACCTAGTGTACTAATTATTCTCGGAGATGAAGTGAATGAAACCGCCCTGCAAGTTATCCTGTATTTGTCAGCATGAGACACCTATCAAGTTTCATGGCGATCAGAGATTGTGCTTGCAGCCCCTCCCACCCTCCATTTTCCACCTGGACACATGCATTTAAAAGTTCAGGCCAACTTTTGTTGAATTGTTTGTAAAGATTGCTCTAATTCTAGCCATTTACTCTAATATTATATGTGTGTTGTTTGTGGGTTGGCAATATGGCTGCCTGTGTGTGTGTTGAAGTGTAGCTTCTGTAAATACACAGCTTGGGCCCCTCCCACAGGCTACAGGATATGGTTAGTCCCCAGGGCCCCCGTCATGTGGTGATGGAGACGACCACCGTTGTTTATTTGTTAACTGTCTACGTTAAGGAACACTGAAACATTGGTCTCTGACTTCAGGTGTTTTTCAGACACCAAAAATATTTGTTTGTTTCCTCCATACAGAGTTGCTGTTACTTCTGCATAGAGTACATCATTGTAGTATTGATTTAATAAATATGTACTGAACACAACTTTCTGGTGAATAACTATTATTTGTGATTAGAAAACAAAAGTGATGTCCTCGGGTGGTCCAGGGGTCTAACGGGTGACTCTGATCTAAATGTACAGTGAGGGAAAAAATTACATGATCCCCTGCTGATTTTGTACGTTTGCCTACTGATAAAGAAATGATCAGTCTATAATTTCAATGGTAGGTTTATTTGAACAGTGAGAGACAGAATAAAAAAAATGTAAAAAATAAAACACGTACATTTCTTTGCATTTTAATGAGTTCCTACCCTCACCTATGGTCATGAAGGCTGGGTCATGACCAAAAGAACAAGATTGCGAGTACAAGCAGCTGAAATGGGTTTTCTCAGAAGGGTGGCTGGCTTCTCCCTTAAGGATAGGGTGAGAAGCTCGGAGTAGAGCCGCTGCTTCTTTGCATCGAAAGCATGTTGAGGTGGTTCGGGCATCTGGTAAGGATGCCCCCAGGACGTCTCCCTAGGGAGGTGTTCCAGGCACGTCCAGCTGGGAGGAGACCTCGTGGTAGGCCCAGGACTAGATGGAGAGATTATATTTCGACACTGGCCTGGGAACGCCTCGGGATCCCCCAGTCAGAGCTGGCAAATGTGGCTCGGGAAAGGGAAGTTTGGGGTCCACTGCTGGAGCTGCTGCCCCTGCGACCCGATACCGGATAAGCGGATAAAGATGAGATGAGATGAGTGAAATAAGTATTTGATCCCCTCTCAATCTGAAATATTTCTGTCTCCCAGGTGTCTTTTATACAGGTAATGAGCTGAGATTAGGAGCACACTCTCAAAGGGATTGCTCCTAATCTACATGTACTACTGCAGTATGGGTCTACATGTATTACTGCAGTATGGGTCTACATGTACTACTGCAGTATGGGTCTACATGTATTACTGCAGTATGGGTCTACATGTACTACTGCAGTATGAGTCTACATGTACTACTGCAGTATGGGTCTGCATGTACTACTGCAGTATGATTCTACTTGTACTACTGCAGTACGGGTCTACATGTACTACTGCAGTATGGGTCTACATGTACTACTGCAGTATGGGTCTACATGTACTACTGCAGTATGAGTCTACTTGTACTACTGCAGTATGGGTCTACATGTACTACTGCAGTATGAGTCTACTTGTACTACTGCAGTATGGGTCTACATGTATTACTGCAGTATGGGTCTACATGTACTACTGCAGTATGGGTCTACATGTATTACTGCAGTATGGGTCTACATGTACTACTGCAGTATGAGTCTACATGTACTACTGCAGTATGGGTCTGCATGTACTACTGCAGTATGATTCTACTTGTACTACTGCAGTACGGGTCTACATGTACTACTGCAGTATGGGTCTACATGTACTACTGCAGTGTGGGTCTACATGTACTACTGCAGTATGAGTCTACTTGTACTACTGCAGTATGGGTCTACATGTACTACTGCAGTTTGAGTCTACATGTACTACTGCAGTATGAGTCTACATGTATTACTGCAGTATGGGTCTACATGTACTACTGCAGTTTGAGTCTACATGTACTACTGCAGTTTGAGTCTACATGTACTACTGCAGTATGGGTCTACATGTACTACTGCAGTATGAGTCTACTTGTACTACTGCAGTATGGGTCTACATGTACTACTGCAGTTTGAGTCTACATGTACTACTGCAGTATAGGTCTACATGTACTACTGCAGTATGGGTCTACATGTACTACTGCAGTTTGAGTCTACATGTACTACTGCAGTATGGGTCTACATGTACTACTGCAGTATGAGTCTACATGTACTACTGCAGTATGGGTCTACATGTACTACTGCAGTACGGGTCTACATGTACTACTGCAGTATGAGTCTACATGTACTACTGCAGTATGAGTCTACATGTACTACTGCAGTATGGGTCTACATGTACTACTGCAGTATGGGTCTACATGTACTACTGCAGTATGAGTCTACATGTACTACTGCAATATGAGTCTACATGTACTACTGCAGTATGGGTCTACATGTACTACTGCAGTATGAGTCTACATGTACTACTGCAGTACGGGTCTACATGTACTACTGCAGTATGAGTCTACATGCACTACTGCAGTATGGGTCTACATGTACTACTGCAGTATGGGTCTACATGTACTACTGCAGTACGGGTCTACATGTACTATTGCAGTATGGGTCTAAATGTACTACTCCAGTATGAGTCTACATGTACTATTGCAGTATGGGTCTAAATGTACTACTGCAGTATGGGTCTACATGTACTACTGCAGTATGAGTCTACATGTACTACTGCAGTATGAGTCTACATGTACTACTGCAGTATGAGTCTACTTGTACTACTGCAGTATGGGTCTACATGTACTACTGCAGTTTGAGTCTACATGTACTACTGCAGTATGAGTCTACATGTACTACTGCAGTATGGGTCTACATGTACTACTGCAGTATGAGTCTACATGTACTACTGCAGTATGGGTCTACATGTACTACTGCAGTATGGGTCTACATGTACTACTGCAGTATGAGTCTACATGTACTACTGCAGTATGAGTCTACATGTACTACTGCAGTATGAGTCTACATGTACTACTGCAGTATGGGTCTACATGTACTACTGCAGTATGGGTCTAAATGTACTACTGCAGTATGAGTCACATGTACTACTGCAGTATGAGTCTACATGTACTACTGCAGTATGAGTCTACATGTACTACTGCAGTATGGGTCTACATGTACTACTGCAGTATGGGTCTAAATGTACTACTGCAGTTTGGACCAATGCTTTTTCAGCAAAATCTATCTTTCCCTGTTGTCTCTATCAACATATAGCCTACATGCCTGAAAATAAGTCTTTAATCGTTGCATTTATTTTAGCTGTCTATAAAAGTTGAAATACTTTACACATAAATTAATAACTGTGTGCCAAATGTCAAGGCGTGGCAAGGACCTGCTAAAGGCAATGGCACTCTGGTTATTCAATTCCATTGTTTAACTGTCCTCAATGGGGATCTAAATGGCTTACAGGTTCAGTACCATGAGAATGCATCGTCACGCAGAAACCTCAACCTGTTGTTTTTCAAAACCGGTTGTCACTTTTGCTTTAGAAAATGTTGCAGCGTTTGGGTTGCATTAGAAACAGAAACAGAAATCTAATCTAACACCACGCGTAGGGATCTGTTAAGTCTGCTAACATGGATTCCACTCCCAAATTCACTCAAATCAAGTCAAATGTGTTTTATTATGGCCTTTTTACATCAGCAGTTGTCACAAAGTGCTTTTACAAAACAACCAGCCTGAAACCCCAAGAAGCAAGCAACAACAGTGTTGATGCACAGTGGCTAGTAAAAGCTCCCTAAGAATCCTAGGAAGAAACCTAGAGAGGCTCTGAGTGGTGGCCTGTCCTCTTCTGGCTTTGCCATGTGAACGTTTTAAGAGAATGTTTTCAAGTGAACGACATGAAGAGTATGACTCCAACATGATGATCCTATGTAAATGTGTGTTTTGGTCAGCAGATGTCTGGATGCAAGATAGGCCCTCTTCCCCTGCCTCTGAGGATGAAGATCTTATGCCAGGTAGATGAATCACACCATTCTACTGGACACACAGAAACCCTGCACCCAAACAAAAGCCACAGAGAAGCCTGTTTCTGCATTCTGTCTTCTGCATTTCTCATGCCCTTTATCAAACTGTTGTTTGTTTCCTGGTTCACCAGTCCTCATGCAAAACACCCATCAAAGGGAACTAGTGTTGTTGTTGTTGTCGTCGTCATCAGCCATGGAAGTCAGTCAATCAGCTCCCCAGCCAGTGACTAAATAACCAATCAACTTCCCAGGTTTAGTTACTACCTGGGGAGTTAATTGGTTGTTTAGTCACTGCCTGGGGATTTGATTGGTTGTTTAGTAACTGCCTTGGGAGTTTATTGGTCCCTTAGTCACTGCCTAGGGAGTTTATTTGCTGGTTAGCCACCACCTTGGGAGTTGATTGGTTATTTACTGTTTCATTCCTGTTTTTAGGATTTGACCTGCAGTCCCTTCTGGAAGATTTGAATCAAACTTTGGAAAGCGATAGTATGTTATATACACAAACACACACATGCTTACACACACAAAAACTCACATACATGAATGTTCAAATAGCTATCAAAGTCAGTATTGGAAGTGTTGTTCTATTGAAAAAACTATTTGCCTCATCCCCTAATAACTTGGCAACAACAACCTCATAACTCTCTGTCCCTACAACAACCTCATAACTCTGGGTCCCTACAACAACCTCATAACTCTGGGTCCCTACAACAACCTCATAACTCTCTGTCCCTACAACAACCTCATAACTCTCTGTCCCTACAACAACCTCATAACTCTCTGTCCCTACAACAACCTGATAACTATGGGTCCCTACAACAACCTGATAACTCTGGGTCCCTACAACCACCTGATAACTATGGGTCCCTACAACAACCTCATAACTCTGGGTCCCTACAACAACCTCATAACTCTGGGTCCCTACAACAACCTCATAACTCTGGGTCCCTACAACAACCTCATAACTCTGGGTCCCTACAACAACCTGATAACTCTGGGTCCCTACAACCACCTGATAACTATGGGTCCCTACAACAACCTGATAACTCTGGGTCCCTACAACCACCTGATAACACTGGGTCCCTACAATAACCTGATAGCCATGTCCCTTTCTCTTATTCACAGTACTTGTCTCCTTTTCACTCTTTCTGTTCTGGTGTTGTGTCGTCTGTAGGCATGCTGACAACCAATGTCAGGGCAGATGAGCAGACAAAGACCCTGATGCATTGGAGAGGTAACACCAAGGCCTACTAAACTATTGAAACATGTTTAAAAGCTGTGTGGACACTTGATCAGAGCAAAAACCTACACTTCCCAAACATCTGGCAAACAGCATTTGGCACGTTGGATGATTTGGTGATATGGTGATTGGTTAGTTGAATGATAATTGAATGATCAATGGCTGATTGATACATTCATGGGGTAATTGATTGGTGAGTAATTGATTTGGTGATTTGCTGAGCAGATAGTTGGGTGGTTGTTTTAGAGTTAATTAGTGTTTGGTCAAAGCCTGGTGAGTTGATTGGCTGTTTAGTTTTAACCTGGAGAGCTGATTGGATGTGTAGTCGCAGCCTTGTGAGTTGATTTGCTGTTTACTGTTTTCTTCCTGTTTTTTAGATCTTGACCTGGAGACACTTCTAGAAAATGTGGATGCCCCTTTAACCCCCAACCCTAAAAGTACGACCTGCCCTAATCCTTATCTTAACCTTAAACTTAACATCAATACCCTAAATTTCATGCCTTAAATTAACCTAACCCTAACTCCTAAACTTTACCCTTTAAGTCTAAACTGAACTTTACCCTGTTTATAAGCCTAATACTAACCCTAACTTTCATGGTAGCCCTTACCCAAAACCTAACCCAAAGCCTCCACTTTCCCAAAATATTGTCACATAAATTCTGTAAAAATCAAACCAGTCCATACTTTCATAATTACTCAGACAAATACACACAGCTCCGATCCTATGTTCCTAAAACAGCCTGAAAACTATTTGTCTCTACAACAACCTGATAACTCTGGGTCCCTACAACAACCTGATAACTCTGGGTCCCTACAACAACCTGATAACTCTGGGTCCCTACAACAACCTGATAACTCTGGGTCCCTACAACAACCTCATAACTCTGGGTCCCTACAACAACCTCATAACTCTGGGTCCCTACAACAACCTCATAACTCTGGGTCCCTACAACAACCTCATAACTCTGGGTCCCTACAACAACCTGATAACTCTGGGTCCCTACAACAACCTGATAACTCTGGGTCCCTACAACAACCTGATAACTCTGGGTCCCTACAACAACCTAATAACTCTGGGTCCCTATAACAACCTGATAACTCTGGGTCCCTATAACAACCTGATAACTCTGGGTCCCTACAACAACCTGATAACTCTGGGTCCCTACAACAACCTGATAACTCTGGGTCCCTACAACAACCTGATAACTCTGGGTCCCTACAACAACCTGATAGCCATGTCCCTTTCTCTTATTCGGTTTAATTAATTAATTGATTTGGTTACTGATTGTTTCATTGAGTGATTAATTGGTTGGTTGGTCGATTTAGAATAAGTGGGCATTTAGTCTTAGCCTGGTGAATTGATTGGCTGTGCAGTAACAGCATTGTGAGTTCATTGACTGTTTCCTTCCTGTTTTTTAGATTTTGACCTGGAGACCATTGTGGACAATGGGGATGATCATGTTAAATTAAATGGTATGTTAATCACCCATGCTCACAGAATTTGTTTTACCATTAAAACAAATCCCTATCTCGTAGCCCCTAACCCTAAAAGTCAGCCCTACAAAAACATGATAACTGTCCCTACAACAATCTGATAACTCTGGGTCCCTACAACTATCTGATAACTCTGGGTCCCTACAACTATCTGATAACTCTGGGTCCCTACAACTATCTGATAACTCTGGTTCCCTGCAACAATCTGATAACTCTGTGTCCATTCAACAATCTGATAACTCTGTGTCCATTCAACAGTCTGATAACTCTGGGTCCCTACAACAATCAGATAACTGTGGTTCTCTACAACAGTCTGATAACTCTGGGTTGTTTGAATAATTTGGTGAATAACATTTTTACTGAGTGACTAGTTGGTTGTCTGGTTAAATTATTTTGTGTTAACAAATGTTTA